>NC_044406.1:71441719-71744749 GCF_006542625.1 Nomascus leucogenys | reverse complement strand
CCATCAAAAATCTTGGATATCTTTATAAAATGACAGATTCCCAAGACTACCTCACAATTGCAGAATCATTTCCAAGTGTGATACATGGGAATCTGTATTTATAAAAGCTTTCCATCCTCAAAGATTGCCTACTAGATACAAAAGAAAAAATGTACCTATGAAATGGACAGATATGGTAGAGATCAGTTGAACCAAATGATCAAACTCAGCAGAACCAAAACTGGGAAAAGCTGGTATAATGTGATATAATATATTTTCTGATATGATAAATCACTTATGTATTTCACAAAAATGTTTAACCTGAATCAAATCTCAAATAAATTATCAAGATCAAAATGTTGGACATTTCTGCCCAACTATTCTGGTCTCTTAAACATAAATACCATAGAAGATAAATTAAAAAACTAGAAAATTTTAAAACTAGTATTTGCTTAGATTGGTCGGGTGTGGTGGCTCACGCCTGTAATCCCAGCACTTTGGGAGGCTGAGGCAGGCAGATCATGAGATCAGGAGTTCGAGACCAGCCTGACCAACATGGTGAAACCCTGTCTCTACTAAACATGCAAAAATTAACCAGGTGTGGTGGTGTGCACCTGTAATCCTAGCTACTCAGGAGGCTGAGGCACAAGAATCACTTGAACCCAGCAGGCAGAGGTTGCAGTGAGCTGAGATCATGCCACTGCACTCCAGCCTGGGTGACAGAATGAGACTCTGTCTCACAAAAAAAAAAAAAAAAAGACACTGAAAAAAAAAACAACCAAATTTAACGAAAGAAATCTGATTAGAACCTCAATTTAAAATGCACACACACACACACAATAAAATATGTTTTAAAAATATGTGGGGAAATAAATGTTAATATTTTAGGTGCGATAATTATCCTATGAAGTATCTAGGGTAAAATGTCAAAAATCTAAAGTACTTCATTTAAAATAAATAAACAAGAAAATGTGTATGTGTTTGCATGTATATATGGACACAGCAAAAGAAAGATGGAGGGAGGGAAGGAAGTAGAAAGCAGGGAGAGAGAGAAGACAAATGAATCAAAATGTTAAAAATTGATTAATGTTGTTGATGGGTATATAATATTCATTGTGCCATTATTTATTTCTGTTTTCCTATAGATTTTTCATTCAAAATAAAAAGTTGAGTAAAGGGAAACTTACCATGTGAATCTGATGCACCAACTGGTTGAAGCTTTCTTCCATCTCTGAAGTATACCATCACTCAGTACATACCTAATATCTAGAACATATATCTTAGAACTTACATATATCCACAGATGTTCATATTTGTCTAAAGAAAATAATATATCTCTTGGAGGGTGAAAATGAGAATGATGAAAGAACTAAAAGATAGGAATGAAAGTGGGCACCAAAGGGGGGAAAATGGGTGGTAGAGTGGTTGAATTGTTGTTTGTGGTCATGCAGAATTTTTCTTGGCCACTTTTGCCAGCTGGACACCTCCAGTTGGCAACACCCCCGCCGGGGCCTTGCTTGACCTGAGCCTCCTGCAGGAGGCACCTCGCCCACTAGGCCCACCTTCTTTACTGGCTCAGTCTGCTCCTGGGCTGGGCATGCCCCAGCCCACTTGTGTTATAGCTTGTACTCCTGTTCAGCGGTTCCTGAGTTCCTGTCCTGCACCTAGGAAGAATGAAGTTACATTGATAATCTCAGGGTGAAGAGGGTGAAGAATAATTGTATTGAGCAACAGAACGACTCTCAGCCGAGAAAGAAAGCGAGGGTTGTACCCCACCCAAAGTTGGGTGGTCTCTCCCTCAGTGTGGCTAGGTCCGGGGCTTTATGGGCTCAGAATGGGAGAGGGCATGCTGATTGGTTTGTGAGTACGTAAAAAAACGTTAAAACTAAGGCACCATTTAGAGATGGGCATGACAGTGTAAAAAATCATTTAGGGAAGAGTAGGTCTATATAAAATAGGTAAAGGGTTGGGATCAATCAGAGGAAAGCCTGCAGATGGAAAGAGATGTTCTCAGTCCAGTCCATGGATTTGACTTGTAGCTTGGCTTTCAGGCTTTAAAGTGTTTTTAGCTTGAAGATGAGTTTCACTAGGGACCCACCCGTTTCTACCTAGGATTTGTCAGCCTCCTGACACTATCAGTGGGTTAAACTGCGTGGGTCAGTTCAATAAACTGCATGGGTCAGTTTATTGAAATATAATAAGAAGACAAAAGATATTCAAAAGTTGAAGTAAAAGCTCAAGAAAAAAGTATTCTAGGGAGCACTGGTTTCAGGGGTGTCCAATATTTTGGCTTCCCTGGGCCACAATGGAAGAATTGTCTTGGGCCACAAATAAAATATACTAACACTAACAATAGCTGATGAGCTAAAAAGTCACAAAAAAACCCTCATAATATTTTAAGAAAGTTCACAAATTTGTGTTGGGCCAAATTCAAAGCTGTCCTGGGTCACATGCAGCCCATGGGCTACGGGTTGGACAAGCTTGGTTCAAGCAGCAGCAGAACAAGTCAGACAGGAGGAATTCCTTTAGCCTCAGGGAAAGAAAAAACATTCTCTCAATCCAGAAATCCTCTTCACAAAAGTGGTAGAGAACAAAACCACTTTTGTTATTGAATATGCATTAATCCAGACTGTGATGCACATTACAGGCATTTTGTTAAGAGATTGCAAAGACAGAAAAGAAACTCTCTTATATTTCCAAGCAGATATGTACTACATATATGTTTTTGAAACAAACAATACTCTTCAAGCAAGAAGACTTAACAGCACCTTCTGTCATACATAGTTCGTCTTAACTTTACATGGTAATCGGAGTGGTCATCTACATTAGCTTACTGGCTTTATCCAAAGAACAAACAAATTTCATGTGTCTTTATGACATAAGGTAGTTTGCAAATTATAGCAAGACATTCACCAAAGTTAAGATTCAACCTTCCCACAGAAATTGGGAGATAGAGAGCTATCTCTCTTGTTTACACTTCAAGAACATGGCTCTCTTAGGCCGGGCGCGGTGGCTCATGCTTGTAATCCCAGCACTTTGGGAGGCCGAGGCGGGCGGATCAAGAGGTCAGGAGATCGAGACCACGGTGAAACCCCGTCTCTACTAAAAAATACAAAAAATTAGCCGGGCGTGGTGGCAGGCGCCTGTAGTCCCAGCTACTCGGAGAGGCTGAGGCAAGATAATGGCATGAACCCGGGAGGCAGAGCTTGCAGTGAGCCGAGATTGCGCCACTGCACTCCTGCCTGGGCGACAGAGCGAGACTCTGTCTCAAAACAAAAAAAAAAAAAAAAAACAAGAACATGGCTCTCAAGGTCTCAAGGTGTTTGCATTTGAAGGAGATCAGACAATATTTACAAGTTTTCTAAGGTAAATGCTCAGAGAAAAGGGAGAAAAAGAAAATACCTTTCACCAGTTTCAACAGAGAAAATGAAGCCTCTAAATATTAACGGTATGTATGTATCCTTACAGTATGAGGATAGTACTAATTATGTTAATCATAATTACCACCATTATCAATCAGTTTAAATATTTTACATTAAAAGCTACCATTTACTAAGCACCTACTATGTACGAAGGACCAGGCAAAACACATTGTCAATGTTGTTCCATTAAATGCTTGAAACCCAATAAGTTAAGTGTCATTACTATCTTTATTTTTCAGGGGAAAATACTGCAATCTAGAAATTTAAAGTGGTTTACTCAAGTTCAAACAGCTAAGAAAACAGGGAGGCTAGATTTATGAAACTAGGCTTTTCTGCTTTCAAAGCTCTACTACATACAGCACCCCATCAAGATAGAAGCAGTACTTGCAGTGTCAGACTTGATGAGACAGTGAGCTATTTACTGTGAGCCCCAAATACTTGAGACAAGTCTCAGTCAATTTAGGAAGTTTATTTTACCACAGTTAGGGACGCACACCCATAACACAGCCTCAGGAGGTCCTGATGACATGAGCCCGAGATGGTCGGGCACAGCTTGATTTTATACATTTTGGGGAGATATGAGACATCTATCAATATAAGTAAAATGTACATTTGTTCCCTCTGGAACTCAGGACAACTTGAAGCAAAGAGGGGCCTCCCAGGTCACAGGTAGATGAGAGACAAATGGTTGCATTCTCTTGAGTTTCTGATTAGCCTTTCCAAAGGAGGCAATGAGATATGCATTTATCTCAGTGAGCAAAGGAATGACTTTGAATAGAATGGGAGGCAGGTTTGCCCTAAGCCATTCCCAGCTTGCATTTTTCCTTTAACTTAGTGATTTTGGGGCCCCAAGATATATTTTTCTTTCACATTACCTAGGACATCTGAGAATCCCCACCCCACTACCCACTAGAGGTAGAACTTTAGCCTGGGTCCCTGTTGATAGTTATGTGGCTCTAGCTAGGAAGGTTACGGGGCTGTGTGTACAGGTTGCCAAGCAGATCATTATACAATCAAACAATTTTCACTGCACATTTAAATTCCTTTTGAATTATGGTGATAGTCAAAGGCAGGAAGTCTATATCATTATTTAATTCAGGAAGAAAATATCAACTGCAAAAATGTTATCTAAAGTTCCTATATAACCTACAATTGCGAGTAAGCCTCCTCATTCTGAGGCCTACGAAATGGGCAGAAAATCTAGTCTTATATATCATTTTCCATTTAAAATTTAGTATTATTTATTCCTATCCTATTCTAAAAATAATTCATACTTTACACAATGTATAAAATATTCAGGAAAACAATAAGAACAAAACAAAAATTATCCAAACCTCATTATGCAGACATAACCCCTGTTAACATTTTGGTAAATATATTTCCAATGTTTTTTGTTCATTTTAATAAGCACAAATGCACATGTTTTCAAATCTCCCCTGTCTATGACAAATCACGCCTGTGAAACTATGGGGTTGGGAGGTTAGGCTTCCATCATTACGCCCCTAATACCCTTGCCCATTCTGTCCTCCTTGCTCTCAGATTCAGCCTTTGTTTGTCTACTAATAATGATAAAATTCCCTTCCCATGAAGTGGCAGAGCTATCAAAGCCTAGTCATGTTTACATCCTTATCAGCATTGACTGTGAACTTCGACAATTAACAATTAGAACATCAAGGAATTTTTGATCAACCAAACCAAACTGCAAAATCCTCTTCAGATAGTGTGGGCAAGCCACAGTTGAAATAGATACAAACAATTCTTAGAGCCACTTCAGGCCTATAAAAGGGACCTAATCCTTTATACCACTACATTCTAATGGGCTTCTGTAAAGATTGTTTTCAATCAAAGCTCCTGAATGAAAGCACCATTTTTACAAAGAAACTAGCAAATTCTATAAAAGAGATTAAAGAACCTCGGGGAAAATTACTTGTAAAATACAGCCGAATTCTATTAGCTAGTTTCAAATACAAATTAAATAAAAATGACAGTGTTCAAGCAATAAAATAAAACATGTAAAAGAACAAACCTACTGTAGGTAGGTTTCCTTCTAAACCGCCAGTTTTAGAAGGATTACAACTTCCAGCAATATCAAAGGATAAAGTCTCTTGTCATGCAAGATGAAGGCAAATAAAAAAAGGTCTGGTGTTGTATGTATACAGAAGATTCAGAGTTATGGAGAAGGCTTATGAAAGAGAACAATAATAGTCCTGATTTATGTAGTGTTTTATATTTTATAAAATGTCCTTTATATATATATATTGTTTTAATTAATCCCTAGTACGTATTAATAGTGCTATTTTAACAACACTGGGGCTTACAGGAGTTTAGTGGCTTACTCAAGGACAGTCAGGATCTAAACTCAGGGCAATCTAGAAAACCTTGACTCTGAACCACTGTGCAATATTGCCACTAGATTAATTTAAATCCTTATGTTTAATATTTTACCACCAATAATGATTTTTTATTGCATTTTACCCCATTGATCCTTTATCCTGAAATGTTTTGCTGATAAAAATTTTGTATTCAGTTTCTATCTTGAGACATATCAACCAGGTTAATTGAACTCTAGTAAAAAGTCAAATTAAAAAAAAAATTTGGCCTGCATAATTTATTAACACTAAATACGACCCATTTGTTGAAATATTTGGGAAAATAAAAATACCTTTTCAAAACTTAGGAAACCTCCAGCACTATTATAATCAGGATCTCTCATTTAGAAGTTAATAATTACTGCATAATTTCCAAAGTGATTTTCAGTTATAATATTCAATGCTATTTATAGACCAAAGAGGTTTAAAAGTTGCCCAAGGTCACACAGCGAGTAAATCTAGTAATTAGATTTACTTCTCTTTGCAAATAATTTTTCCTATGCTACACTTCTAACTCATGTCAGTTTATACTAGATTATAATCTTCCTGGGATTTTAGTCTCTACCAAATTATTAGAGGAATCCTCCAGAATAGAAATGCATAGCTCCATGAACAATAATTTGTAGAATTCAACCATTTACATTTGTATCTTTAAAGGAATTTTCAGAGATACTTTGTATCATATGCGATACCAACAATAATTAGGTACCAGAAAGGTGGAATAGAGCAGGCAGAGTATAAATGGAAAATAAGATATTATCTTTGTAGTCTGACACTTAGTATTATTATGATGGCTGTTATTGTGAACGAAACCACTGTCTCTTTTAATGCTTAAACTTATGTTTAAATTTATAGGTTTTAAACTCAGTAATTTCCACTAAAAAAAAGACCATGGAATTGAATATACTGTGAATATAAATGTAATTTTCATGCCCAGGTAAATCCAGGAAATAATTATCAAAGTTCTCACCAAGTTGTAAGTGTGTGTGGCCACAAGTCCAACTAATTATCTTGTTTTATACTTTCATAATGATAACCATCTTAACCAGGGGACATAGCTAATAATTCATTTTAATATTCTTTTTTTCTCCCATTTCAATGGTAATGTGATTTACATATATGCACATTCATACCTAAACATGTAACATAATAATCAGTAATTTGGGTGTATTTTATTTTATTTTTTATATTGTCTATTCTCACTATTAGTTTTATATGGTTGCATATAGAATCCATTCCATATACTGGGGAGAAAAAGTGAAAGGTCCTGTGAATCATGATCAGCAAAGAAGAAGAAATCTTTAGTGATTCTCTTATCAGAATGAATAGCAATTGCCAAAGAAGACCAGAAGAAATAGAGCAATAACCGCAATCATCACAACTGAAAGAGAGAAAAGAGAAAACATTGTATCAAGCAAACATACGTAAATGCACCAGACTACTTTGAATTGTCAGTATTTCTTCTAGTTGTGTAATAGTTTTAGATAGTGAAAATTTGTCCACATATGCTTTAAAAATTTAGAATACATTTTTTCACACACTACAGCAGTGTTTTCCAAAATTCAGTTATTGAAATTCCACAATCAAGAATTTTTCAGTATATACAAGTCATCATCATTATTATTTACTTAATATGTAATTAAATTTCTCAAATTATTCTATTAGAAAATGTTATATTATTAATAATAAGATTTCTAGGTGAAACAGTAAAGTAAATCTTGGCCTTAATACAACATACCTCTAGAAGCCAACAAATTCGGAAATTCCTAAAGTTTGATACAACATACAATTAGTTAATTTGAGGATTAGGAGTGACCATGTCACTGCAGATTTTCAACAAATAGTAGAGAACTGCATCACTCATGTAATAACCCCAGATATTCAAAACACAACCTCAAACTAAGAATGTATCAGACTCTTCTGTAGAATTGAAATGGCTGTGATCAACTCTGTACTCTCTCACTGTCCTGGCTTTTATTTCATATAGAGAGGAAACAGGGCTTTGTCTTGCATCTTAGATACCAACACAGCCACAGTAGAATAGGGCACCAGGCATAGTCGTGAAGAACCCATTCCAGGACCTAGATCATGGATGACATTTCTAGACATGCCTTGGGCAAAATGGAACTCATTGCCTTGAAGGGAAGGACCCAATCCTGGTAGGAGTCATCACCTGCTGACTAAAGAACCTTTGGTTTCTGAATAACTAGAAGTGATATCCAGATAGTACAAAGTGGACCATGGGCTTTAAGACATGCTCACATTAGGTGTGCTCCAGCACATTCCCAGCTCTAGTGGATGTGGTGAAACACTCCTGTTTATGAAAAGCAGAGGGAAATGTATAGAGAACTTGGTGTTGCACTTTAGGTACCAGCTCAGTTACAGTTGGGTAGAGCAACAAGCAGGCTCTTGGGTCCCTGAGTCTTTGCTGAGGGTCTTTGACAGCATTTCTGGACCTGCACTGTGCCAGAGTGGAGGCCACTGCCCTGAAGGGTGAGTCCCAGGCCTGGCAGCATTCACCACAAGCTGACTGAAGAGACCTTGGGCTTTAAGCGAACATTGGTAGTATCTTGGCAGAACTCACGGTAGTGTGGTGATGGCGATGCCTACAGCAAGAGTATTATTTGCCTGTGGAAAGGGGAGGGAAGAGTAAGAAGGACTTTGTCTTGTGATTCAAGTGCCAGCTTAGCTGTTATAGAATATAACATTGGGCAAATTTCTAAGGTTTTTGACTCCAATCCATGGTTCCCAGACAGCATCTCTGGACTTGCCCAGGTTTTGTGGGAATCCTTTTTCCTGAAAGTAAGGACACAAACCTGACTGCCTCCACCACCTGAAGACTGTAGAGCCCTAGGGCCTTGAGTGAACACAGGTGATAGCCAACCAGTGGTTATAGCAGGCCTTAGGCAAGACCCAGTGCTATTCTGGCTTCAGATCTGACCCAGCAAATTACTAGTGTTGGTAACCACAGGGGTGCTTGCATCATCACATTCTCAGTTCTATGTGGCTCAACACAGAGAAAAAAAAAATTGTTTTGGAGAAAGTAATTGGAAGGAAACATGTCTCTGTTTGGTAATCCAGAGAATTCTTCCAGATCATATTAAAGACAACCAAGGCTGTACCTATACAAGTCTATCAAAACCACAGTGTTATTGGGCTTGGGGCCCAAGTACCGCCAACTACTCAGAAAGTCTTCTCAAAAAGGACAGACATGAAAAAACCCAGATTGCAAAGAATACAATAAATATCTAACTCAGATGGCTGTAGATATGTGGCATTATTTCTGAGGTTTCTGTTCTGTTCCATTGATCTATATCTCTGTTTTGGTACCAGTACCATGCTGTTTTGGTTACTGTAGCCTTGTAGTATAGTTTGAAGTCAGGTAGCGTGATATCTCCAGCTTTGTTCTTTTGGGTAAGGATTGACTTGGTGATGAGGCCTCTTTTTTGGTTCCATATGAACTTTAGTTTTTTCCAATTCTGTGAAGAAAGTCATTGGTAGCTTGATGGGGATGGCATTGAATCTATAAATTACCTTGGGCAGTATGGCCATTTTCTCGATATTGATTCTTCCTACCCATGAGCATGGAATGTTCTTCCATTTGTTTGTATCCTCTTTTATTTCATTGAGCAGTGGTTTGTAGTTCTCCTTGAAGAGGTCCTTCACATCCCTTGTAAGTTGGATTTCTAGATATTTTATTCTCTGTGAAGCAATTGTGAATGGGAGTTCACTCATGATTTGGCTCTCTGTTTGTCTGTTATTGGTGTATAAGAATGCTTGTGATTTTTGTACATTGATTTTGTATCCTGAGACTTTGCTGAATTTGCTTATCAGCTTAAGGAGATTTTGGGCTGAGACAATGGGGTTTTCTAGATATACAATCACGTCATCTGCAAACAGGGACAGTTTGACTTCCTCTTTTCCTAATTGAATACCCTTTATTTCCTTCTCCTGCCTAATTGCCCTGGCCAGAACTTCCAACACTATGTTGAATAGGAGAGGTGAGAGAGGGCATCCCTGTCTTGTGCCAGTTTTCAAAGGGAATGCTTCCAGTTTTTCCCCATTCAGTATGATATTGGCTGTGGGTTTGTCGTAGATAGCTCTTATTATTTTGAGATATGTCCCATCAATACCTAATTTATTGAGAGTTTTTAGCATGAAGTGTTGTTGAATTTTGTCAATGGCCTTTTCTGCATCTATTGAGATAATCATGTGGTTTTTGTCTTTGGTTCTGGTTATATGCTGGATTACATTTATTGATTTGTGTATCATCCTGATACCAAAGCCTGGCAGAGACACAACCAAAGAAGAGAATTTTAGACCAATATCCTTGATGAACATTGGTGCAAAAATCTTCAGTGAAATACTGGCAAACCAAATCCAGCAGCACATCAAAAAGCTTATCCACCATGATCAAGTGGGCTTCATCCCTGGGATGCAAGGCTGGTTCAACATAAACAAATCAATAAATGTAATCCAGCATTTCTTCCAGATTTTCTAGTTTATTTTAAAGCAAGTATTATTAGAGCTAAAGAGAGACATAGATGTCAGTTCAATAATAGCTGGAGATGTCAACACCCCCCTTTCAGCATTGAACAGAGCTTTCAGACAGAAGCTCAACAAAGAAACATTTGACTTAACCTGAACTGTAGAACAAATGGATCTGATAAATATTTATAGAACATGTAATCCAACAGCTGCAGAATATACATTCTTCTCATCACAAGGATCATTCTCAGTGATAGACCATATGTTTGGTAACAGACAAGTCTTAAGATATTAAAAGATTAAAATAATATCAAGCATCTTCTCTGATCACCATGGAATAAAGCTGTAAATCAATAACAGGAAAAATTTTGAAAACTGTACAAACACATGGAAATTAAACAATGTGCTCCTGAGTGAACTGTGGGTCAATTAAGAAAGCAAAAACGAAATTGAAAAATTTCTTGAAACAAATGATAATAGAATCACAACATACTGAAATTTGTGGAATACAGTGAAGGTAATATTAAGAGAAAAATATATCGCTATAAGAATCTACATCAAGAAAGAAGAAAAACTATAAATAAACAACTTAATGATAAATCTTAAAGAACTAGAAAAGCAAGAGCAAACCTAACCCAGCATTAGTGGAATAAAATAAATAGCAAAGATCAGAGCAGAAATAAATGAATTTGAAATGAAGAAAAAAATACAAAAGGTCAATGAGACATAAAGTTGGTTTTTTGAAAACAAAATTGACAAACCCTTAGCTAGACTAATGAAGAAAATAGGGGAGGAGATCCAAGTAAACAAAATCAGACACAAGAAAGGAGATATTACAACTGATCCTGGAGAAATTCAAAGAATCATTAGTGGCTACTATGAACAACTATATGCCAATAAGTTGTAAAATCTAAAGGAAATGGATAAATTTTTAGACAAATACAACCTACCAAGATTGAACCAAGAAGAAATCCAAAATTCGAACAGATCAAGAATAAGTAAACAGATCTAAGATGTAATTGAAAGTGTCCCAGAAAAATGAAGCCTGGGACCTGATGGCTTCACTACTGAATTACAACAAATTTTTAAAGAAGAGAAAATACCAATCCTACTAAAACTGTTCTGAAAAATAGAAGAGGAGGTAGTACTTCCAAACCTATTCCATTAAGCCAATATTATCTTGATAACAAAATCAGACAAAAAACACATAAAAAAATTACAGGCCAATATCACTGATTAATATTGATGCAAAAATCCTCAGCAAAATAGTAGCAAACCAAATTCAAAAAAACACATTAAGAAGATTATTGATCATGACCAAATGAGATTTATCCCTGTGATGCAAGAATGGTTCAGCATATGCAAATCAATCAATGCGATACTTAATACTAACAGAACTAAGGAAAAAACCCATATGATCATTTCAATGATGTTGTAAAAGCATTTGATAAAAGTTAACATCACTTCATGAAAAAACTCTCAAAAATTGGGGTATAAAAGGATTATACCTCAACATAATAAAAGCCATATATGACAGAGCCACAGCTAGTATAATGCTAAATGGGAATAAACTGACAGCTTTTACTGTAATATCTGGAACTCATCAAGAATTCCCACTTTCACTACTGTTATCCAACATAGTACTGGAAGTCCTAGCTAGAACACTTAAAGAAAAGAAAGTAACATAGGGCATCCAAATTGGAACAAATAAGTGAAATTATTCTTGTTTTCATATGATATAATCTTATATTTGAAAAAAAGCTAAAGATTCCACAAAAAACTATTAAAACTGATATACAAATTCAGTGAAGTTAGCATAAAACAGCAACATATAAAAATCATCAGTGCTTCTATATGTCAACAGCAAACAATCTGAGAAACAAAAAAAATGTAATCCCATTTATAATAGTCACAAATAAAATAAAATATCTAGGAAATGTCTTAACCAAGGGAGTGAAATATCTCTACAATAAAAACTATAAAACATTGATAAGAATAATTTGAAGAGAGCTCATAAAAATACTGTAAAGATATTCCATGTTCATGGATTGGAAGTGATCCAAAGATTCAATGCAATTCCCATCAAAATACAAATGATGTTCCTCACGGAAATAGAAAAACAATCCTAAGATTTATATGGCACTGCAACAGACCCAGAGTAGCCAAGGGTGTCTTGAACAAAGAGAACAAAATAGGCAGAATTACATTACCTGACTTCAAATTATACTACAAAGCTATAGGGAAAAAAAAGCAGCACAGTACTGGCATAAAATACAGACACATAGGCCAGTTAAACAAAATAGAAAGCCCAGAAACAAGTCCACACACCTAGAGTGAACTCATTTTCAAAAAAGGTGCCAAGAACACACACTGGGAAAAAGACAATTTTTTCAATCAGTGGTTCTGGGACTATTGAATATCCATATGCAGGTTTATGTAATTAGACACTTATCCCTTGCCATATACACAAATCAAGTCAAAATGAATTAAAAATTTAAATATAAGATGTCAAACTATGAAACTATTAAAAGAAAACATGGGACAAATTATCTAAGAATTGGTCTTGGCAAAATTTTCTTGAGTAATACTCCACAAGCACAGGCAACCAAAAAAAAAGATAATTGGAATCACATGAAGTTAGAAAGCTTCTGCACAGCAAATGAAGCAATCAACAAAGTGAAGAAATAACCAACAGAACTGGAAAAAAAATTGCAAACTACCTATCTGACAAGGGACTAATAACCAGAGTGTATAAGAAGCTCAAACAAATCTACGGCAATAAATCTAATAATACAATTAAAAATCAGTAAAATATCTGAATAGGTATCTCTCAAAAGAAGACAAACAGGCACATGAAAAGGTGATTAAAGTCACTGATCATCAGATAAATGCAAATCAAAACTACAATGAGATATCACCTCGTTTAAAATGGCTTATGTCCAAAAGACAGGCAATAAGAAATGCTGGCAAGGATGTGGAGAAAAGGGAACCCTCGTACACTGTCGATGTGAATGTAAATTAGTACAAACTCTATGGAGAATAGTTGGGAGGGTCCTCAAAAAACTAAAAATTGAGTTACTATATGATCCAGTAATCTCACTGCTGGATATATACCCAAAAGAAAGGAAATCAGTATATCAAAGAGATGTCTGCACTTTCATGTTTGTTGCACTACTGTTCACAACAGCCAAGATTTGGGAGCAACCTAAGTGTCATCAATAAATGAATGGGTAAAGAAAGTGTGGTACTTATACACAATGGAGTATTATTCATATAATATATCATGCCAATTCTTCTCAAATTGATTCACAGGTTTAATTAAATTCTCATCAAAACTAGCAAAGACTTTTGTAGACATAGACAAACTTCTAACATTTATAAGAAAAGTTTTAGGCATTAGGATAGTCAAAAACATTTTTGAAAAGAACAATATAGTCAGAAGAATCACTCCACTAGATAGTAAGTCCTTCTATATAGTTAGGCTAATTAAGATAGTGTGATATTGGTGGAGAAATGGTCACAAAAATCTATGAAACAGAGATATCAATGTAACTGAGTAAAAAACCCAGAAATAGATTCGTAGAAATACTCTCAACTGATTTGTGGCAAAGGTTTAGAATCAACACAATGGAGAAAGTGTAGACTTTTCAACAAATGGGACTGGAGCAATTGGCCATCCATAGGCAAAACAAACAAACAAACAAAAAGTCATAAACTTTGACCTAAGTCTCACATTTTTTACCAAAAATAACTAAAACTAGATCACACATGAATATAATACTATAAAACTTATTTTGAAGATAAATGAGATAAATTTAAATTTTTAATGCTTAGGAGAACAGTTCTTTGACTTAATACCAAAAGTAAAACTCTATTAATAAAAGTTATATTTTATCCCACAAAAATTAAAAACATTGTTCTGTAAAAGACTCTATGAAGAGGATGAAAAGACAAGATACAGACTGGGAGAAAATATTTGGAAATCACATATCCAACAAAGAATGATTATCTAGAGTGTACAAAAGGTCTCAAAACTCAACGGTTTAAAACAAACAATCCAATTACGAAATAAGCAAGAGTCATGCAGAGATATTTCACTTAAGAGTGTGTACAAAGCCCAAAAATTAATTATACGTTACCGTTTCTCAGAGAAGATATATTGGATATACACTAGTTTTTTTTTTAATCTTAAAAATTGTTTCCTAAAAATCTAAATCTGGCATCAAGCAAATCAATTTTCTATCGGTTCCAATGGGGCCTAAAACAATTGAATGATACTTTTTTTTTTTTTTCACTTTTGGCAGATCTCCTGACAACAGGAAGCCCTTTAGAGTGAGTCATGAGTCCCTTTCTCAAAAGTCACTTTTACCTAAGAAAAAATAATGACTCTATAAAGCAAAATAGCAGACGAATAGGAACAAGTTTACCTTGCTGAAAAAGGAAGTAACAATATTCCTAGGGTAAAAATGAAAATTGTAAGATCTAGAAGACATCTATTGCTTTATAGAAACCTCCATCTCATCATATAAAGAAGCTAAAATCACCTTGTAAAATTAAATTATTTGCCAACAGTAAATACATATTTAGCCCTCTAAATATGTGTGTTTTGTTTTGAAAACTGTCCACTGGCAATGACATAATTGTTAAGGTTTTCAAATAAAACTATGGACAGCATAGCTATTCAGAGCTTGAGCCACAGCTCCAGATATCGCTGTTCACTTAGTGGCAATTTATATGAATTAAAAGAATAATATCTAGGGGGAAAATGGACCTATGGAAGATAGTTTCTCACACTCAAACTGAAAATGTGTTGGAAAAATTTATATTTTTCAACTAGGTGCATTACATCTTCTAAATTATGTTCAATAAAAATAAATTGTGTAATGTTTTACTTTAGCTATCATTGTAACAGTATAGTCAAATAAGGACAAATGTGTGATAGATGAAATATATCATTATAAATGAAAATATATTACTAAGCTGATTTTGAAAGATACAGGGTGGATTAAAAAACATACCCACTCAGATCTGAGCCAGATGGAATCCGCAAGCTTTAACTCAAAAAATTCTATGCCCTTGTGTTAATGATAGTTTTTCCACATTGATCTCAGAGACTCTTCCTACCTACCAACAATAGAATTCGAAACCTTGAAAGAAAATGTTTGAATTAAGTGGTTCCAATGAGTAAGAGCTCTTGGATCCAAACTGCCTAAGCCCCTCAGCCTGGAAAGCTAGACAGCAGCCTTTGTGAGGAGATCTCTTTACTAATAATTAACAGAAAGGACTGCAATCACGTCGGAAAACCTCTCACAGTTCCAGTGTCACTGAAAGAGCACTTTAGCACTGTTTTACCTAGTAGACTAATGAAATGGAAATTTGTAGGTTATGAGATCAGCACTACCTTAAGTGGATCCTGTATTGTTGGGTTTACAAGAGTAGTTTTATTAGCTTTTTCTCCTTGCAATTTCCAGCTAATGTTGCATGATCAGATTAGGGTAGCAGGAAAGCACTACATTTAAAGAACCTTTGTAGGTAGAGAACTTGCTGGATTTTCTCAATAGATTGAACACAAAATATAACCTTTCTGCCTAATAAAAGCTTTATTGATGCAAATGTCTACTTTCAAGGATTTCTGAAGCAGGTTTGGCATGAGCAAATTTGTGAATAGAAAACTTTTGTTTTCAGTGGCTTACAACCCGTCCTTCAGTGCCCCTTTGTGCCTTTTCTCAATCCCCATCAACCCACCCACCAAGAACTTAAAGCCTTCATTCTACTTTCCAGCTGTTCAGGACTTCCCATGGCCCAGTCACCTAAGCTTTCTCTTCTCACTAAACAATTTGCATTCTGAACATTTCACTGTTTCAATTGCCCCACTTCAATCAAATTTCATCTGCTCTATGTCCTCTTTCTTTCTGAACCAATCTCTACTAATTTGATAAACTTATTTGAGTACTATATAGTACTGTGATAGGTGGAAGTAAAATAATTGCAATTGAACAAGTCTTTTATGGAGGTTAAATGTTTAAAACATAAAAATATTTTAAAGGAAACAAACTAGTGTAGAAAATAGTTAGCATAAGGGCAAGCTCTTTAGTGTCCTTCAAAACACATATGTAAATAGCTGCCTGTGTACTAACATATCACCAATAGTCATTTAACACTATGATATTTTCAACTGCTTAATGTTTCCAAAGCAATGATTGTCTTCAATGCCATACTTTGTTTTAATTTACAGTCTATAAATTAAAACTACTACTCAGAGAAGAAGAAAATAGCTAAGAGATTTATAAGAACAAAGCAGATTTATAGAACACAATGATGACCAAAAAGGACAACCCATGCAGCTGTCAGATAATACTATCACTACTTTAGAGTTTACAGAATATGTTCATATTCATGATTTCATATGATCATCACAGTAATCCCATGATGTAAATATTTATACATAGGTGTATATATATGACTTTATATTATCCTAATATATACAAGATTGTTGCATAATTTTGCAGATGAGGAAACAAACCTGAGAGAGGTTAACTTGTTCAAGATGTCATATGAAGTAACACAAGTAATATGATATTTTCTCTACTGTAATTATATTCCTGGCTTCTTAAATTTTCCTAAGCCAGGTATTGATTTCTACTTGCCTTGGAAACTTTTCACTGCCAGTACTCCTTCTATCGATGATAAAGAAAAACAAATAATCAGATTCCTGACATTTTATTGTTCTTTATTTTTTATAAGTCATTCTCTTAGTAATAATTGTTACAGTCACAGATAATGCTAATAACTCCCACATTCACATTAAACTTGATCAGCAACTACAGGCCCTATAAACAGAGGCTCATTTTTTTTGTTGGAATCTTAGATTCTCTCTCATTTTCCCCAAGTCAAAATTATTTTCCTCAAAAGACAATTACTTAACAGTGTGGCTCTTGGGTTTGACTAAAATCTCTTCTTACTCTCCTTTCTTTAGCACAGTTTGTTTTTATAATCAAATATTTATTTGCATCCTGTGTCAATTGGAACCTCAAGAAAGTAGATGTTGACATGAAGCTAGTAATGTGAGAGTTTAATTTGGTACACTGCTTATGAAAGACAAAATGGGGAGAGAGTCTTTAGTCTAATCTGACACCTGTGAAATAAAAAGGGGAAGGAATATGTTTGGACAGGAAGATCATCATATCATCATACAGGTCTGACATCTTCATCAATCCAATGGGAAAACTCAGGAAAATGTTGCTCAAACTCTGCAAACTTCTAGACAGAAGATAAATAAATTCTGAAGACCTAATGTACAGCATGGTGACTATAGTTATTAATGTGTTGCGTACTTGAAGTTTACTAAGAGAATAGATCTTCCATATTGGCACCACCAAAAAAAGGTAACTATGTTAGGTGATGGATATGGGAATTAGATTGATTTGTGGAATCATTTTACAAAACATCTCATCATACACTTTGAATATATGCAAATTGTATTTGTCAATTGTACCTTCATAAGTCTGAAAAAACTCTGACAATGCAATAATTTAAAAAAACAACTAACTCAGTTAGAAAATGGTTAAAAGTCTAAATAGATATTTCTCCAAAGAAGACATACAAATGGCCCATGAGCACATAAAAACATGTTTAATACCATTAGTCATTAGAAAAATGTAAATAGAAACCACAATAGAAGCTACTTCTTACTCACTAGGATGTATTTTAAAAATAAGATGAGATCAAATGTTGGTGAAGGAACACTTATGCTTTGTACGCAAGAATGCAAATGGTGCGAACACTTTGGAAATTTGTTTTAGCTGTTCCTCAAAAGTTTAACATAGAGTTACCATATGACCAAAATTTCCACTCCTAATTATCTACCGAGGAGAAAGAAAAGCATATATTTATTCAAAAATCTGTATGTAAATACTCATAATAGCATTATTCACAGTATCCCAAAGTGGCAACACCTTAAATGGCCCTCAATTACTAACTGGGTAAGTAAAAATAAGTATATCTATCTGATGGAATATTGTTTAGCAGTAAAAGTGAATGAAATAATGATACATACTATAACATGGATGCACATTGAAACTATTCTGCTAAGTAAAAGAAGCTTTCATGAACTACATACTGTATTATTCTGTTTATTAGAAGTGTCCAGTGGGCAAATAAAAAATTAGAAGTGTCCAGTGGGCAAAAAAAAAAAAAATACTTTTTGTCCAGAGACAAAAAGTAGATTAGTGGTTGCTTAGGTTTGAGGAGTCAGAAGTCATAGAACAAAACGTGTAAATCAATATTTATTATGTACTTTTTCAATATGTCAGAAATGTTTTTGGATAAGCTTGTAGTGATAATAGCACTAACTTGTGAAATACCAAAAGCCACCATTGCACACATTAAATTGATTAATTGTATGGTATTTGAATTACATTTCTATAGACACATTTTATAAAAAGAAGCAATTGAGACGAAGTAAGTTATTAAAATATGTGCCTAAATCTTTTTTTATTTATTTTTATTTTCATTTTTATTTTTATTTTTTGAGATGGAGTCTCGCTCTGTCCCCCAGGCTGGAGTGCAGTGGCGTGATCTCGGCTCACTGCAAGCTCCGCCCCCCCGGGTTCACGCCGTTCTCCTGCTTCAGCCTCTCGAGTAGCTGGGACTACAGGCGCCCGCCACTACGCCCGGCTAATTTTTTTGTTTTGTTTTGTTTTGTTTTGTTTTTAGTAGAGATGGGGTTTCACCGTGTTAGCCAGGATGGTCTCGATCTCCTGACCTCATGATCCGTCTGTCTTGGCCTCCCAAAGTGCTGGGATTACAGGCGTGAGCCACTGCGCCCGGCCAAATATGTGCCTAAATCTGTATAAATATTGGCTATAAAAATAACAGTGACTACTATGGGATATTTAAAAATAAAATGATACACAAATACTGGACAATTACAACATGGGAGATTTCAGGAAAAAGATCATCAGAATAAAGTGTTCTAAATCCCTCGTATTGAAAATGAGAATTGAGAGCTGAATTAATTTGAGCTTTCTTAAGCAAAATGCTCATGTAAAAACGTAAGTTAACCACTAACAAAAAAAATAGCATCGAAAGTGTCTACACTTGTACAAAAAAAAAATTAAAGAAAATCTGTGGATTCCAATAACAGAAACGAAGTAGGTAAGAGAGAAACGCTGAAGAACCCTAGACTGACACTGCCTGGGTTCAAATCCTGACTGTTAATTTCTAACTACTTAACCTTTGGTATGTTACAAAACCTTCTTATTATTCAGGTTTTCTGTCTGTAACTTAAAGAGAACAATACCGTGCATACTAAATTTGGAGGTAAAGATAAATTAGGTAATGCAGGTAAAATAAACTTACATTCATTGCTTTTGCTTTTTTCATAGTTCCTCTCTCTCTCTTTCTGTGTTCCTCTCTTGCAAACATGCATATATGCATGGGCCTGTGCATATGCAAAACACAGACACAGACACAGAACTCTGAATTATGTAAAGTTTCTTGAAAATTATTTTTATGCCTAAATTATGAACACAAAATCACAATTCACAATTAGGGCAAAAAAAGAGAGCAACATATGATTTAAATGCACGCTTATATATTTTATTTAATGTGGTATTCCACCATAATGAATTCCAATTCAGAAAGCAATTTCACTTGCATTTAGGAAAAAATAGTAAAGAAATTTCAATGTATTAATTAAAAAGTACTAAAATAAAGAACAGATGCATAAAACATGCCTTTGGGAGTAAGGAACTTGGATGGAAACTACATTCACAATATGCTTTGCCTAATCACATTTGAACTCCTGAACATGATGAAATAAATGGCTTAGGAATCAACTTCTTTGATGAACAGAATACACTATCTGTGTCTATAGTAACATATGACCCTGAGATCAAAGCTTACCTAATCACTATTGTTTGCAATTTTAGAACAAATATTTTATATTACTGAGATCACTTGTCTTTACTTCAGAGTTATGAAAAATATTCCCAAAGATGTGGAACCTTAGGAAAAGATGGAACAGGGAAGAGAAGAAAAAAATGAATTTAAAAATGAAAGGCAATTACTTGATGCTGTCTACAAAAAAGGATACTATTTCCTAGCTATATGCTGTTTCTCAGATAACTTGATTGACGCACAGCTACATTAACTTTAGCAGTGTGTCTTTCTGACAATGCATCCCAAGTTTTCTCCCATAGGTGTATTTAAGTGTTAGTCACTGACTCAAAGTGTTTCTTCTACCTTTCCTCACTATACTTTACTTATCCCATCCTGATTTCATCTCCTCCCTTCACAGCTTAGAAGAAAAGGTTAATGGAAATTACAGACTATGACAGCCAGTAAGAATTTGACTTAGCTTCACAGCTTCTATAGTAGTGGCCCAGAGAGGAAAAGTGGAACTCATGTTCTGTTTTAGGCAAGTGGAGGAAGTGTAATAGGACTAAAATATTCTAGGGCCAACAAATCACAAATATAGAAAAGCTTTATTTCACTTGATGTAAGACTGGTTTCAATGATAGAACAAGTTGAATAAGTAGTCATTTTGGCTAGAGGGCCCAACATAGTCTGCTGTTAGCTGTTCCACACTTTATTTTGTCAGCAGCTCATTAAATATTGATAGGTAGACTTCACTAATCATATCTGGCAAGAAGAACCTAATAATTTGAATACAGAATACCACAAAAATTAGAGTATGAACGAATGTTAGAAAAAAAGAATGTATCTTGTTTACTTCATAATTCAAATAAGTCAACTCTGCAAAATAAAAGTTGAAGAAACATCAGAAAAGAAAGTACATTAAAAATCTAATTTAGGTTTAATCTCTACAGTCTTTGAAAGGGCTTTGTACATTTAACATTTTAGTCACTGCAATTCAAATTATTTTATACATTTATTTGCACCAAATACATCTTTCCTCCAATATTTCGGAATAAGATATTTTATAGATACATTCATTACTGAAAAAAAAAACCACTCTCTCTCATAGTTAAAGTTGGTAGAGGCATTGCATTCATTTTATAGAGTACTCGAGAAGTTCCACCTAAGGTGGAGTGAGAGCTTTTTAGCCCCAAAACATCTATTTCATTTATTTATTTGTTTGTTTGTTTGTTTTAATTTCCATAGGTTTTCAGGGAATAGGTGTTATTTGATTACATGAGTAAGTTCTTTAGTGGCGATTTTTGACATTTTGGTGCACCCATCAGCCAAGCAGAATACATCCCATTGAACCCGAGTTATAGCCTTTTATCGCTCACTCCTTTCCTACCCTTTCTCCTGAGTCTCCAAAATCCATCGTATCATTCTTTTATTTTAGACAGAGTTTCGCTCTTGTTGCCCAGGCTGGAGTACAATGGTGTGATCTCGGCTCACTGCAACCTCTGCCTCCCGGGTTCAAACAATTCTCCTGCCTCTGCCTCCCAAGTAGCTGGGATTAAAGGCACCCACCACCACTCCCAGCTAATTTTGGTATTTTTAGTAGAGATGGGGTTTCACCATGTTGGCCAGGCTGGTCTCAAACTCCTGACCTCAGGTGATCTGCCAGCCTCGGCTTCCCAAAGTGCTGGAATTACAGGAGTGAGCCACCACACCTGGCTCATTGTCACATTCTTACGCCTTTGCATTCTCATAGCTTAGCTCCCACTTATGGTTAAGAACATACGATGTTTGATTTTCCATTCCAGAGTTACTTAGAATAATAGTCTCCAATCCCATCCAGGTTGCTGCAAATGCCAGTAATTTATACTTTTTTATGGATGAGTAGTATATTATTCCATTGTGTATGTGTGTGTGTATATATATATATGTATATGTGTGTGTATATATATGTGTATATATGTATGTGTATATATATGTGTGTATATATATATAGGTGTATATATATGTGTGTATATATGTATGTGTATATATATGTATATATATATATATGGATGAGTAGTATAGTATATACGTAAGGATGAGTAGTATAGTATTCCAATGTGTATGTGTGTATATATATATATATATACACATACATACATATATACATATATATATACACATATACATATATACACACATACATACACATATTTATATATAATATATACACATTATATATATAAATATATAATATATACTTGTATATATTAATACATTGTATTGTACATAACACATTATAATATTTTATATATATTTGCATATATATATGCATATAATATCATAATATATGCATATTATACATAATATATGCATATATTATGATATATAATATCATAATATATGCATATTATACATAATATTATACTATTATACACAATATTATACATAATATATTATTATACATAATAGTATAATATAATAATAATATACAATATTATAATATATATACAAATATATATATATAATATTTGCCCTAAATATATTTTTTTATTCTCATCAAAACACTTAATGCTTTATGGTTTATTCTAAGTAATTAATAATTTTTTTAAAAAATTTAAATGTATGCAGGCTTGTTACATGGGAAAATCGAGTGTCACTATGGCTTTGTGTATGAATGATCGTGCCACCAAGGTAATGAGCACAGTACCAAATAGGAATCCTTCAAACTCATACCCCTTTCTCCACCCTCCCTTCTCAAGTAGTCTCCAGAGACTATTGTTCCCTTCTTTGTCTTCATGTGTATTCGATATGTAGCTATCACTTTAAGAACACACCGTATTTGTTTTTCTGTTTCTGCATTAGTTTGGTTAGGATAATGGCCTACAGCTCCATCCATATTGCTTCAAAGAACATGATTTCATTCTTTTTTTTTATTGCTATGTCATATTCCGTGATGTATATGGATCACATTTTCTTTACCCAGTCCACTGTTGATAGGCATCTCGGTTGATGGCATGTTATTGGTATTGTGAATGGCATAGGAGTGAACATATATGTGCATTATTCTCTTTGCTAGAACAATTTATTTTTCTTTGAGTATATACATAGTATTTGGATTTCTGAGTTGAATGGTAGTCGGTTTTAAGTTCTTTGAGAAATCACCACATTGCTATCTACGGTGGCTGAATTTACATTCCCACTGGCAGTGTATAAAGATTCCCTCTTATCTAAATCTTTGCCAGCATCAGTTGTCTTTGACTTTTAAATAATAATCATTCTGACAGGTATAAGATGGTATCTCATTGTGGTTTTGATTGGCATTTCTGTGAGGATTTGTGATGATGAGCATTTTTTTGTATATTTGTGGACCACATGTATATAGTTTTTAGAATGGTCTTTTAATGTTCTTTGCTATTTTTAAATGGGTTTATTTGTTTTTTGTTTGGTCATTTGTTTAAGTAGCTTACAAATTCTGGATAATAGGCTTTTGTTAGATGCATAGTTTGCAAATAACTTATCCCACTCTGTAGGCTTCCTGTTTGCTTTGTTTATAGTTCCTTTTATTTTCAGAAGCTCTTTAGTTTAATTATATCCATATTTGTCACAATTTTTTGTGTGTTGCAATTGCTTTTGGGGACCTAGTCAAAAATGTGTCTCCAAGGCTGATGTCCAGAAAACTTTATGTAGATGGTAAAAAGAATGGTGCCAGTTTCAATCAGCTGCACATCACCGACCAGTTATCCAAGAACAATTTATTTAATGGTGGGTCCTTTCTCTATTGTTTGTTATTGTCAACTTTGTCAAAGATCAAGTGGTTTTACATGTTTGGCTTTATTTCCAGGTTCTTGCTCTCTCTCTTTTTTTTTTCTTTTCTATTTTTTTTCTTTTGAAGGACTCTTGCTCTGTCGCCCAGGCTAGAGTGCAGTGGGGTGATCTCAGCTAACTGCAACCTCTTCCTCCCAGGTTCATGCAATTCTCCTGCCTCAGCCCCCGGAGTAGCTGGGACTATAGGTGTGCATCACCATGTCCAGCTAATTTATGTATTTTTAGTAGAGATGAGGTTTCACTATGTTGGCCACACTGGTTTCGAACTCCTGACCTCAGGTGATCCACCCACCTCAGCCTCCCAAAGTGCTGGGATTACAGGCATGAGCCACTGCACCTGGCCCCAGGTTCTCTCTTTTGTTCCATTGGTCTATGTGTCTGTTTTTGTACTAATACCATGCTATTTTAATGACTCTAGCCTTATAGTGCAGGTTGATATCAGGTAATATGATACTTGTGACTTTATGCTTTTTACATATGATTGGTTTGGCTATTTGGGCACTTATTTGGTTCCATATGAATTTTAGAATTTTTTTTCTAATTCTTTGAAAAATGACATTGGAGGATTCATAGGAACAGCATTGAGTCTGTAATTGCTTTTGGCAGTATGGTAATTTTAACAATATGGATTTTTCTTGCCCGTGAGCATGGAATGTTTTTCTATTTGTTTGTGTCATCTCTGATTTTGTTCGGAAGTGTTTTGTAATTATCTTTGTGTAGTTCTTTCACCTTCTTGTTAAGCGTTATTCCTTGGTATTTTGTTATTTTCGTAGCTATTGAAAATAGGACTGTGTTATTGATTTGGCTCCCTGATTGTATGTTATTGGTGTTTAGATATGCTGCTGGTTTTTTGCATAGACATTGTATCCTGAAACTTTACTTAATTGCTGTTTCAGTTCTAGAAGCCTTCTGGTGGAGTCTATGGGGTTTGCTAGGTATGGAATCACATTGTCTGTGAGGAGAGATAGTTTGACTTCCTCTCTTCCTATTTGGGTGCCTTTTATTTTTTTCTCTTGCCTGATTGCTTTGGCTAGGACTTTCAGTAATACATTGAATAGAAATGGTGAGAGTATAGGCATTCTTGTCTTGTTCCTGTTCTCAAAGAAAATACTTCCACCTTTTGCTAATTCAGAATGATGTTGGCTGTGGATTCATCATTTATGGCTCTTATTATTTTCAAATATGTCATTTCAATGCCTAATTTCAGGAATTCTGACATGAAGTGATGTTGAATTTTGTTGCAAGTCTTTTCTGCATCTGTTGAAATGATCATGTGGGTTTTGTTATTAATATTGTTTATGTAGTGAATCACATTTATTGATGTGCATATGTTAAGCCAACCTTTTATTCCAGGAATAAAGCCTACTTTATTGTGGTAAATTAACTTTTTGATGTTCTGCTGGATTCGTTTTGCCAGTATTTTGTTGAGGATTTTTGTGTCCAGGACTTTTTCTGTCTGGTAGTCTTTCATTACTGATTAAATTTCATATCTTGTTATTTTTCTGTTCCAGGTTTAAATATCTTCTTGGTTCAATCTTGCAAGGCTGTGTGTTTCCAGGAATTCATCTATTTCTTCTGGGATTTCTAGTTTTGTGCCTAGAGGTGTTTGTAATAGTCACTGATGATATTTTTGTATTTTTGTGTGTTCAGTTGTAGCATCATCTTTGTAGTTTCCGATTGTGTTTATTTGAATCTTATCTCTTTATTAATCTAGCTGTCTATTAATCTTATTGAATCTTTCAAAGAACTGATGTTTTTTGATCTTTTATATGGATTTTCTCGTTTCAATTTTGTTCAGTTCAGCTTTGATTTTGTTAATTTCTTTTCTTCTTCTAGCTTTGGGGTTGGTTTTCTCTTGTTTTTCTGGTTGCTCTAACTGCAATGTTAACTTGAGATAGTTCTAAATTTTTGATGTTCACATTTAGTGATATAAATTTTCCTCTCAACACTGCTTTAGTTGTTTCCCAAATATTCTGTTATGTTGTATCTCTGTTTTTATTAGTTTCATATAATTTTTTATTTCTGCCTTAATTTTTTATTTACCCAATAGTCATTCAGGAGCAGTTTGTTTAACTTCTATGTATTTGTATGGTTTTAGATATTTTTTTGGTATTAATTTCTATTTTTATTACACATGGTCCAAGGGTGTGGTTGATGTGAATTGTGGGGTTTTTAATCTGTTAATAATTGATTTATGGCTGAGCACTTGGTTGAACTTCGAGTATGTGCTGTGTGTAAATGAGAGGAATGTATATTCTGTTGTTTTTAGGTAAAGTGTTCTATGGAATCTATTAGGCCCAATTGGTCAAGTGTTAAGTCCACAATATCTTTGTTAGTTTTCTCCCTTGATGATCTGTTTCATGCTGTCAGTGTGGTGTTCCAGTTCCCAAGTATTATCATGTGGTTGTCTAAAAGTTTTCATAAACCTGGAAGATCTTACTTTATTATTCTGGGTGCTCCAATGTTGTGTGTGTGTGTATTTAGGATAACTTAAGTCTTCTTTTGCGTTGAATCATTTATCAGTATGTAATGCCTATCTTGGTCCTCTTTTTCTGTTGTTGCTTTATATTTTGTTTTATGTAAGTCAAGCTACCTTGCTCTTGATTTGCTTTTGATTTGCTTGGTAGATTTTTTTTTTTTTTTTTTGAGATGGAGTCTCGCTCTGCCACCCAGACTGGAGTGCAGTGGCACAATCTTGGCTCACTGCAAGCTCTGCCTCCCAGGCTCACGTCATTCTTCTGCCTCAGCCTCCCAAGTAGCTGGGACTACAGGTGCCCGCCACCACGCCCGGCTAATTTTTTGTATTTTGTGGAGACGGGGTTTTACCATGTTAGCCAGGATGGTCTCGATCTCCTGACCTTGTGATCTGCCACCTTGGGCTCCCAAAGTGTTGGGATTACAGGCGTGAGCCACTATGCCCTGCCTATAGATTTTTTTCAACCTCTACTTTGAGCCTATTGGTGTCATTATTTGTGAGATGGGTCTCTTGAAGACAGCATACAGTTTCCTCCTGTGTCTTTATCCAGCTTGCCATACCATGCCCTTTTAGTGGAACATTTAGCTCATTTACATTCAGGGTCAATAACGGTATGTGATACTTTGACACTGACATCATGCTGTTAGCTGGTTGGTATGTAAACTTGATTATAGAATTGCTTTGTAGTATAAATGGGAAATGTGTTTTTGTGTGTTTTTGTGGTGGCATGTATTGTTTTTTCATTTCCAGGTTTACAACTCCCTTTAGAAGCTCTTGCAAGGCAGGTCTAGTGTCAAAATATTACCTTAGCTTTTGCTTGCCTGAAAAAAATTTATTTCTCCTTCATCGATGAAGCTTATTTGATGAAATATGAATTTCTAGTTTGGAATTTTTTTTTTAAGGATTTTGAAAATAGGACCCCAATGTCTTCTGACTTGTGAGGTTTCTGCTGAAAGGTCCACTGTTAGCATTAAGGAGTTTCCTTTGTAAGTGACCTGCTCCTTTTCTCTAACTGACTTTAAGATATTTTTCTTTTGTGTTGACCTTGGCAAACATGATATCTGTTTTTCTTGGGGCTGGCCATCTCACTTAGTACCTCACAGGGTTCTTAGAATTTCTCAAATTTGCATGGCAATCTCTCTAGTGAGTTTGGAACAATTGTCATTAACTATAACTTCAATTATGTTTTCAAGTTTCTTGTTCTCTCTCCTCTTTTTGGAACGTCAATAAGTCATAGTTCCATATTTCTCAGATGTTTTATGCATTTTTAAATTCATATTTCTTTGTTTTTGTTTGCCTGTGTTATTTTAAAGGAGTGGTCTTAGAACTCTGAGATTCTTTCATTTGCTTGGTCTATTATGTCATTAATACTTCCAATTGCATTTTGAAATACATGTAGGGAATTTTTTATTTCTATAAGTTCAGTTTGATTCTTTTTTAAAATGGTTATGTCATTTTTCAACTCTTGAGTTATTTTACTGTTTTCCTTGGACTGGATTTCAACATTCTCTTATATATCAAACAGCTTCTTTACCATCATGATTCTGAATTCTACATTTGACATTTTAGGCATTTCAATCATTAGGATTCATTTCTAGGAAGCTAGTGTGATCATTTGGAAGTAAGAAGACACTCCATCTATTACAGTCGCTAGAGTTCTTGTGCTGGTTATTTCTCATTTATGAGATCTGATGAGCTTTTATCTTTTGAAGTTACTTTCCTTTGGATATGGCTTTTTGTTTTTTATAATCTTTATTGTTGGGTACGGTTGAATGGTTTTATTTCTGGATGCTCTTAGAGATAAAGGCTCAGCTCCACACTCTTGGGCTGCATGTCCTAACTCTGGGGGACTGGAACTGGTGCAGCGGCTTTATCCTCTGGTTCCTTGAGATCAAGCCTTGTCTGGGCTGGAGGAAACCAGATACTCCCAGACTGCTGACAACAGCACTCTATAGGAGATTGCATGGGGCTACTGGTGTGGGTGTTCTAGTGGGAGGCACTGTGTGTGGAAAGTGCTCTAGCAGGAGTGTTGGGGTGCTGTCAGTGGGAGGCACTCTGGCAGGGGATGCTGTGTGTAGGAAGCAGTCTGGCAGGGGGTACCACAGGTGAGAGTACTCTAGTGGGGGCAACATAAGCATCACAAGTGGGAGGCACTGAGGTAGGGAGCATCACAGGTGGGTAACAATCCTGCATGTGGTGCCAGCAATGATAGATTCTCCAGCAGTGGGCATGGTGGGCAGAAGACACTTGGGCTGAGACCTCAAGGGTGTTACAGATGGGGGGTGCTTCTGCAGGTGGGTGCCATGTGTAGAAAGTATTTCAGTGAGGTGGTGGTGGGGAGGAAAGGCTCTGGAGGTGTAGGTGGGGGGTGAGAAGCACTGAGGCAGCTGTGGCACATCATTGCAAGCAATAAGCATTCTGATGGGGGTGGAAGAGTCAGGAAGCACTCCAGTGGGGCATCCCAAGCATGAAGTGCTCCAGTGGTGGCACTGTGGGTGAGGATTGTTCAGTGGGGGTTCCACAGGTGGGAAGCAATCTGATGGTGGCAACCTCAATCTATTTTGAATTAAAATAATTAATATATATTTACCACTATCATACTGAACTATGTTGTTCCATTATTGTCCAAAACACCATTGCCTGATTCAACATATAATTATCACAAGCATCTTTAATATTTTAATGATAATAAATTAAAGTATTTGCACTCATTCTAAATCATCATTTACAACAAACATAGATATTTCTATTTATTGCACCTGAGACATTTGGGAAGCATTGAGAAGGAGATGAAATTTATAGACAATGAATTCCTTGACTCTGCCAAGAATAATAACATTAATCTAGAAACAAGAGTAAAGATTCTCTACTGCTAAAATTGACAACATGAAAATGGAAGGTACAGAAGTTAATTAAGTAACTAATTTTGTTAGCTCTGGCAGCTAATGTGATTCAATATATTTATTGCTTAAAAGATTATTTTATATTATAGTTGATAGTTTTTAATCGTGGCAAAGATTATTCTTGTATATATAATAAGCAGAGCACTTTATGCCAGGAAATTTGTAAGGTATTAATGGGAGAGTGGCTGTCTAGTTAAAGAGATAAAGAAAACACAACTTCTCTTCTCTGGAAGCTATTTTATTTATATTTTTGTGTGTTTGTCTTTTTCACTATTGTATAGTCAGAATATTACACAATGCCTAACATTAGGTACTCAAATATTTGAACAAACGCAAAATTAACAAAGCTACATAGGACATTACAAATACTGTAAACTCCATTCAAATATATCACGCCCTCATTGAATCTCTCAAATTTGGGTTAAAAAGAGCAACATGGATTTGCTACAAGTACATTGGAATGTCTGTGAAAGTAGTAAGGAAATAAAGTAACTCTCATACTTCAAGCAAACCAGCTGACATAGTTGTTTTTGGGGAAATGGGTTCAACTGGTAGATTCTTCTGGCAAAATTTAAATGCTATAATGAACATAAAAATTAAAGCTATAATATATGCATATTATTTTTCCAAGTTGGAAAGCTGAGAAAGCCAAACAACTCCAGAAAAGGTAATTTAACAGTGAAGCAAAGATAGTATAATGGTGTAAGTTAAGCTATTAATCACTAAGATTTTTTCTTAAGAAAGTTAAAAAATCTAAATAATGTGAAAGGTGTGTGTGTATGCACGTAAATATGGACATAGATATATACATACTTTAAGTGATGGATTTCTATAAATGTATAGGTGAATGTGCACATAAGCTTTTTTGCCTACATACATAATTTATCTGGAAATTTTTCTCTGAAATTTGTAACAACTAAAAACTACATTAGGCATTACAACTACTAAAGAGGAAAATATATAAATATGAACTATTACTGGATGCTCAGGCATCAGTAATACAACTTACATACCAGAGGAGGACAAATAAAATGATCAATGGAATGGTGTCTACTGTATAAAAAATACTTAAAAGTTTAGAGTTCCTTATTCTGTAAGGGAAGAGTAACAGTCTGTAGTTTGTGAAAGAGGTGGTAAAAGAGACAGATCTTGGATTTACAAACTTCTTCAGATAATAGCTAATAGTTCTCATTTTTTGTAATGTACAAGGCATGATGCTGAAAGTTTATCATGTATTATATCACTTAACATTTACAACATTTCTATGGTATAAGTACTATTCTTACCCATTTTTGTTACTAGGGTATTTAGGCTCAGTGGGTCTAAATAACTTGCAAATAGTCTCACAGTCATAAGAAGAGTCTGAATTTAAATGTGGATCTGTTTGATATCATAGCTCATACTCTTAATCACTGTATTACAAGGGCAGATGTGTGTTGCGTGTGCACATGCATACATATGTTGAAGAGGGGATTTTTATGCATGTATATGTGTGTGCTTGTGACAGGGTAATGCTAGAAAAAGTAATTTTAAAAACTTAAGAGAAAGATATTTAAAAATTAAAAAGTAAACTGGATGCAGTGGCACGAACTTGTAGTCCCAGCTATTTGGAGGCTAAGGTGGAAGGATCTCTTGAGCCCCGGAGTTCGAGGCTGCAGTGCACTTTGATCTTGCCTGTGAATAGCCACTGCCAACACAGCAAAACTCCACCTTTAAAAATATTTTTAAAATAAAAAAGTAAATTAATAGAAAATTTATATTCCACTGCAACTCTATACTTCCAATTTCTTTTTCCCTGCCCTATGTATGTTTTATTTTTTCATGTTTTTATCCCCTTCTAAGATACTATATCCATATATATATATATAATATATATATATAGATAATATGAACTAGGTATAGCATAGATATCTACTCATACTATAGATATTACTATATATAGTAATATCTATATCTATCCATCTATCTATCTATCCATCTATATACACACACATATGGTTTTTCCTCACTAAAATGTAAACAGTGCAAGGGAGATAACTTTGTTTTGTTTTTTGATGTGTCCCAAAACTCTAGAAAAAACCTGGCATATTCTATGCACTCAAAAAATATTTGGTGAATGAATGAACATACAGAAAATGAAATATAAAGGAGCCTAAAACTTATAAAAAATGTTTTACCTCACTGAAAATAAGAAAAATAAAAATTACTGTAACAGAAAATCAAATGTCACCCATTAAATAGGCAAAGAGGAAAAATATTTGTTGAAATAATTTTTGTTAGAGTGTAGAAAAAACACATTCCCACACATTGATGTTTGGAGTGTAAATTAATATGAACACAATTAAGGATAGTTTAGCTATACCTATCAAAATATATAATGCTTATATTTTATTCCAGGAATCCCATCTGCCCAATCCATAATGATTTCAAATGTTATTAATCTTAGTATTGTTTGTAATACCAAATGAATAGAATAAAAATCTAAATTTTTATTAATAAAAAACAGGTTAAATAAATGATAGCTCATCTTTATCAGCTATGTCAAATCAAAATGCAATGCAAAAATATGTTTAATTAAAAAAATTTTCAGCAGTCACATTAAAAGAATAAAAAAGGCCGGGGGCGGTGGCTCATGCCTGAAATCCCAGCACTTTGGGAGGCTGAGGTGGGTGGATCACTTGAGGTGGGGAGTTTGAGACCAGCCTGGTCAACATGATGAAACCCCATCTCTACTAAAAATACAAAAAATTAGCCGGGCTTGGTCGCGGGTGCCTGTAATCTCAGCTACTCAGGAGGCTGAGGCAGAAGAATCGCTTGAACCCAGGAGTCTGAGGTTGCAGTGAGCCAAGATCACGCCATTGCACTCAAACCTGGGCAACAAGAGCGAAACTCCATCTCAAAAAAAAAAGAACGAACGAAAAAGAAAGTGAGACAAGATTTAATAGTATATTTTGTTGACCAAATTTGCCCAAAATAGTATTATTTCAAAGTGTAATGAACATAGAAATTTGGAAATATTTTGCATTTTTATGCAAAATCTTTGACATCTAGTATATTTTATACTTACAGAACAATTCAGTTCATTCCAAGTGCTTAGTAGCCACATGTGTCTATCAGCTGACATACTGGGCAGTGAGGTTCTGTACCTGGGGCACTATACAAATACTAAAAAAAAAAGGTAGTTTTTTCTACTTACAGAATCTTAACTCAAAGATGTATTGTTAAGTAGAAAACTCAAGAATCAGAGCAGTAAGCCTGCTATCATTTATTTAAAAATGTTTGCCTGTGCGTTTGGTTAAATATACACAGACCATCCCTAAAGATACACAAGAAATTTATAACTCTGATTTCCTTGGAGGGGAAGATATAGGTGTCTGCATCATAGGAGGTGGGAAGGAGGAAGACTTCTTTTCACTCTGTATCCTTTTTTGTATCTTTTGAGTTTGAACCATGTGCATGCACTACCAATTACAAAAAAAAAACAAATACAAAAACTATTTCTATATCCAGTGGGAAATGTACATTGGGATGGCAAGTAGGTATATGGAATTAAAAGGTAACTAGCTTCATAAATGGTTTAAGTAAATCTATGGATGACAAAGCCATAATAGAATATCAAAGAAAATCTAGGCTGTTTGGTATACACTGGTGGCCTTGTTCCCCTCTCACAAAGCTTTTGCTATCACTCTTAGGGACAGTAGACTATATAGATATAGTGTCTAACTCAATATGTACTTGTTATGTTAGTATGGTTAATATGGTTCATTGTTTCAGCTAGCTCTTTTTCACAAACAAGTCAGTCTTGGAATAGAAAAGGTATGGAGTGGTTTCTGGCTGCGTAGCAATTGAGATAATATATGCAAAAGCATTGTGTGCTATTCAAATGTAAGGTATTATTATTATAATCATCATCATCAAGTGGTGGAACCAAAATCTCTTGCTCTACTCATCGTTATTCTCTCTCTGTGTGTTCCTGCTCGTTCTCCTAGAAATCAGTTTTGTTTTTGTTGGTTTTGTTTTGTTATGTTTTTAATAGGTTTTAGAAGATTTTTCAAAGAGCCTTCAGTAAAGAAGTACTATCGATGTGGTGCAAATGGAGATAATGCTTGGTTATGTGTCTTTTTAAATTTAAGCTATCCAAGAGTTCTTAGGCATTCTGATTATACACAAAGGGCTACTTGGTCTTTGTTAGGAAGGCTTAGAATAAAATATATGGATGTGAATTTGGATGATGCACCACAGTGCCTCACTGTTAGATAACTACATCTTTAAACATAGTCACTCAATTACAGATGGGCAGGTACTTCTCTTGTAAAGAACAAAATGATTTAGGCTTTAGTATCTTATCACACAACAGAAAAAAAGAAACAGTATTGCAGTTGGTTATATAATTTCAATATAAAACAATTTCTTTATTCATGTTGGTGCAATTTAATTAAGTAGGAAAAAACAATCTTGATTGCCTATTCAATATTTGGTAGATTTTAGTAAGCAAATAATTTTGTATCTTAAGAATACCAACTTCCTCATCCTAATTTTATCTTTCCTAATTTAGCATAATATTGTGATTTTGATATTTCTAGCAGGATATTTTCATTCCATTCCTTTGGGGAATTATTTAATCACATTATATATTCCTGCTTTCTTTTTTGTTTTTCTAAAGACATCATTCCATTAGTTCAAGAAGAGTGCTGCCTACTAGAATGTGAAAATAGGTTTCATTCAATTAATGAGCTGGAAACAGGGAGACATTCCATAGCAAATGAGGTTTACATATGATAATGTTGGATTTGTCATATAAGAGATTGCTTCTTTTCAACTCTTTGAAAGGACTAAATTTTGCTTTTGTAGTGTGTGCACAATGCCAAAAGAAAAGAACTTGACAAAACGTACAACAATAAAATGACTATATAATAATTCTAATGAACAAAAATTATTGTTGTTATTTTATCACAAAAGCGGACAAGTATTAAACAGTAAATATCTCAAAAGCTGACAAAAGAGAAGCATGAAGAAATTAGGGTTATGGTTCTGACATGGTGTTCTAATTACAACCACTTTCTTATTATATAACCAGAAAAATGTGGTGATATACTAAAAATAAAGCAAAACAAAACAAAATCACTACTTTATTTCAAGCACTTTGATTACTCTATATGCTTCCATGTTATTTTGCTAAAGAAATGTCAATGTTTTCTAGGCTAATAAAACTTCAGTAAAATAATGAGTTGTAAATAATCATCTCACTCTCAGTTAAATTCTAGGAGGTCTTCAGTGAATCACAATCAATTTGTAAGCATAGTCAATTGTTGGCTAGTTTTGATATTGTTTTTAAGGTACTTTTGGACAAATTTCTTAGGTAGGACTGTGGAAAGTTGACAGGACGAGTGCATGCTTGATTTTCTATCCAGTCTCAGAGACTTAAAGAGACAGTTAAACTTTAACATAATTTTAGAGGTTCTGATTTAAAAGGTCAGCTTATTAAACTCATGTTTTACTTCACTTCATTAAAATCAATATTTAAATCATTGTGATTATGTCTTTTTTTTACAACAAAAGCAAAAGTTGTGATAAACTGGTCTATGAAACTCTAAATATATTTCAGTTGATAATTGCAGATACTAGAACAATTCTCCTGAGGAAGAGATGATTAAGAAATTTGTATATTTGTGTCAAAATATCATAAAAGTAAAACTTTTAAAATTCACTTGAATTTTAAGTATAGCTTTTAAAGGTTAAGTATAGTCTTTAAATTATGTATTTTTCCTTATGTGACTTGTTTTTGTGAGAAATTTCAAAGGTAAGCTCTCCTAGCAGCATGAGATTTCTCAAGTGTAGAAGCAATTTCTGAAAAAAAGTCTAGAAATCAGCACTCTAACAAGTTCCCAAGGGTTTTTTATGTGCAATGAATATTGAGAACCACTGTTAGAAGGATTATAATATATGCATCCCAATAAGCAATATCTGGTGAATCTACTCAGTTAGAAAAAGACTTGCTGTAAAAAGAATTCTTGAAATTATTTTTCTTTATGTCACCTACTCACTAAGCAATGGACAACCATTACTTTTTTTATATTCTTGGAAGAATAAGAGTAAGCCCTCTAACAGTTCCAAATCTGAGGACTTATAATAATCATACGGCCTCTCAGTTAATAAAAAATACATACTAACAATTATATTTCATCTGAAATTATGCCTGGATACAACACAAAATCCCAGGACACCATTATCAATTTGAAAGAAATATAAATTATGACAATCTTTTCATGGTCACAAAGTATCATAATTTTAATATTTTCATATTTGCCTATTTATTTTATAATTATCTGAATTTCATCTTCCATAGAAAGTTTTAATTTAATTATATCCGATTTGTCTAATTTTATTTTTGTTGTGCTTGCTTTTGAGGAATTTGTCATAAGTTATATGACTTGGCTAATGTCCAGAATAGTTTTCTTCTAGAATTTTAATAATTTCAGGTCTTACATTTAAGTGTTTAATTCATTTTGCCTTAATTTTATATGTGGTGAGAGATAACACAATTTATTGAATGTGGTCTCTTTTCCTCAGTGTATAATTTTTTCAACTTTGTCAAAGATCAGTTGGTTTTCGATATGTGGCTTTATTTCTGGGCTCTGTATTCTGTTCTATAAACCTATGCATATACGTTTATGCTAGTATCATGCTACTTTTATTATTGTAGCCTCATTGTATAATTTGAGTTCAGATAATGTGATGTCTCCAGATACCTTTTTTTATAATTGCTTTGGCAATTTTTATATTTGTTCTTGATTCCATCTGAACTTTAGGATTGTGTCTTCCTAATTCTGTGAAAAATGATATATGTAACTAGATAAGAATTGCATCCAATCGGTAGATTGCTTTGGGCAGTATGGCCATTTTAACAATATTGATTTTTCCAATCTATTAGCACAGGGTGTTTTTCCATTTGTATCATCTACAATTTCTTTCATCAGTGTTTTGTAGTTCTCCTCGTAGAGTTCTTTCACCTCCTTGGTAAATTTTATTTAGGTAGCTATTATGAATGAGATTAAGTTCTTAATTTTGTTCTCTTCTTGATGGTTATATATTGCTGTATAGAAATGCTATGGATTTTTTATTTTTATTTTGTATCCTGAAAATTTAGTGAAGTCATTTATCAAATCAAAGAGTCTTTAAGGGGAGTCTTTAGGGTTTCCAGGTATAAAATCATGTTGTCCATGAACAGAGATAAACTGAATTTCTCATTTCTTTCTCTTGTTGATTGCTCTGGCTAGGACTTCCACGACTATGTTGAATAGAAGTGGAAAAAGTGAAAATCTTGGTCTTGTACAAGTTCTTATAGGAAAATATTTCCATTTTTTTCTATTAAGTATGATGTTGGCTGTAGGTTTTATGAATATGACTTTTATTATTTTGATGTATGTTCTTTTGATGTCTATGTTTTTGAGGGCTTTTATCATGAAGGGATGTTGAATGTTACTGAATGGTTTTTCTGAATCTACTGAGATGATCATATAGTTTTATTGTTATTGTTTATGTAGTGAATAACATTTGTTGATTTGTGTACATTGAACTATACTTGCATTGCTAGAAAAGTCAAAATATTTTAAAAACAGCAACATTAAACCAATTTGATATGTAAACAGAAATCTCCATAAGACAATAAGCATTTCTTCATCATAAATTTTGAAGCCTTGAAGGATGTAGGGTGATATATTCAAGATGCCTAATTAAAAAATATCTACTAAGATACTTTTCCAGACAAACAATTGAGGGAATTTGTCAGCACTAGACATGACTTACAAAAAATGTTAAAGGTAGTTCTTAAACTTGAAATAAAATGATGTTAAACAGCTACACAAAAGCATACAATTACAAATCTCAGTGGTATAAGTAAATATATAGGCAAATAGTAATGTAATACAGTCATGGTAATTCATAAATCACTTTAATAATAATATAAAATTACAAGCCAAAGATATTAAAAATAACTGTAGGTAAAAACTTTTGTTAGGATACACAATATAAAAAGAAGTGAATTATGATAAAAATGATATAAAGTGGGAGGAGAAATGTAAACTTGGAGTTTTTTAGAAAAAAATATTTTTAAATGTATATGGCAGCAAAAAGAGCCTGAATAGCCAAGGCAATCCTAAACAAAAAGAACAAAGCTAAGGACATCATGCTACCCAACTTCAAACTATGCTACACGGCTACAGTAACCAAAAGAGCAAGGCAACAGCACAAAAGTAGACACAGACCAATGGAACAGAATAGAGAGCCCAGAAATAAGGCCATTCACTGCCAACTATCTTATCTTTGACAAAGCTGACAAAAACAAGCAATGAGGAAAGGACTCCTCATTCAGTACATGATGTTGAGAAAACTGGCTAGCAGAAGATTGAAACTGGACCCCTCCATTACACTGTGTACAAAAATTAACTCGAATGAGATTAAAGACTTAAATGTAAAACCCAAATCTATAAAAACCCTGGAAGGCAACCTTGGCAATACCATCCTGGACATAGGAATGGGCAAAGATTCCATGACAAAGACACCAAAAACAATCACAACAAAAAGAAAAATTGACAAGTGGGAGCAAATAAAACTAAAGAGCTTCTGCAGAGCAAAAGAAACTATCAACAGAGTAAACAGACCACCTACATAATGGGAGGAAATATTTTCAAACTATACATCTGACTAAGGTCTAATACCCAGCATCTATAAGAAACATAAACAAATTTAGAAGAAAACAAAAAACAAAACATTAAAAAGTGGCAAAGGATAGGAACAGATACTTTTCAAAGAAGATATACAGTTGGTCAATAATCATATGAAAAAAAGCTCAACATCACTGATTATTAGAGAAATGCAAATCAAAACCACAAAGAGATACCATCTCGCTCCAGTCAGAATGGCGATTATTAAAAAGCCAAAAAATAAAAAATGCTGGGGAGTTTGTAGAGAAAAAGAAATACTTATACACTGTTGGTGGGAGTAAAAATTAATTCAACTATTGTGAAAGACAGTGTGGTGATTCCTCAAAGACCTAAAAACAGAAATACCCTTTGACTCAGCAATCCCATTACTGGGTATTACCAAAAGGAATATAAAATCTTCTACCATAAAGACACATACATGAGAGTGTTCATTGCAGCCCTATTCACAAAAGCAAAGACATGAAATCAGCCTAAATGCCCACCAATGACAGACTGGATAAAGAAAATGTGATGCATATGGATCATGGAATACTATGCAGCCATAAAAAAGAATGAGATTATGTCCTTTGCAGGAGCATGCATGGAGCTGGAGGCCATTATCTTTAGCAAAGTAAAATAGGAACGAAAGCCAAGTACCTCATGTTCTCACTTATGGGAGCTAAATGAGGAGAACACATGGACACAAAGAAGAGAACAGCAGACACTGGAGTCTACCAGAAGCTAGAAGGTAGAAGGAGTAAAAGGATCAGGAAAACTAACTAATGGGTACTAGGCATAATACCTGGGAGATGCAAAAATCTGTACACCAAGGATCTGTGACATGAATTTACCTATATAACAAACCTGCACATTTATCCCTGAACTTAAAATAAAAGTTAAAAAGTGTAATTTTTGTGTAATATCAAAGTTTAGTTTTCATTAGTTTAAAATAGTGTGTTATACCTGTAAACAATTTTATGCAAAGAAAAAATAAGGTAGATATAAAAAACATATGGAGAAGAATATCAATGTATATCAATAAAAATCATCAAATCATATAGGCAAACAAGAGAGGAAAAAATGGGCAAAATATTTACAAAACAGACATTAAACAACATGTAAAAATGGTAATGGTATTAGTAACCCTTTTTAAACTAATAATTACTTTAAATGTAAATGGACTAAACTCATCAAAAGATGTAAGGTGGAGGCCCAGCGTGGTGGCTCACGCCTGTAATCCCAGCACTTTGGGAGGCCGAGACGCGCGGATCACAAGGTCAGGAGATGGAGACCATCCTGGCTAACATGGTGAAACCCCGTCTCTACTAAAAATACAAAAAATTAGCTGGGGACGGTGGCAGGCGCCTGTAGTCCCAGCTACTCTGTAGGCTGAGGCAGGAGAATGGCATGAACCCAGGAGGCGGAGCTTGCAGTGAGTTGAGGTCACGCCACTGCACTCCAGCCTGGGCGACAGAGCAAGACTCCGTCTCAAAAAAAAAAAAAAAAAAAGGATGTAAGGTGGCTAAATACATAATATAAAAGATCCACCTATAAATATCTACATGAGACTCTTTTCAAACTTAAAGACCTACATAGCCTAAAAATGAAGGAATAGAAAAAAGATACTCCATGCAAATGGTAGCTAAAAGGGAACAGATAAAATAGACTTTAATTTAAAAATTATTAAAAGAGACAGTAAAATTACTATCTTTAACAATAACAGTAAAAATCATTAATACCACACTTCAATAATGGATAGAAAATTCAGATAAAAAACAAGGAAGCAGAAGACTTGAACAACACTACAGATCAAATGGTCAAAATGAACATATAGAGGACATTTCACCCAACAGCAGCAGAATGCACATTCTTCTCAAGTGCGCACATACATTCTCCATAACAAATCACATGCGAAATCAGAAAAGGCCTTTTAAAATTCAAGATGTTAGAAACCATTTCACATATATTTTCCAACCACAGTGAAATGAAACTATAAATCAATAGCAAAAGGTAAATGGAACAATTCACAAATACATAAAACAACACATTTCTGAACAAAAGTTAGGTCAAAGTAAATATTATGTGGAAAATTACAAAACATTTTGAGAGAAATAAAATAAAAACACAGCATACCAAAACTTATGAGATGCAGTGAAAGCGGTGCTAACAGGGAAGTGTATAGTGATAAATCCATACATTAAAAAGAATAAATATCTCAAATAAGTAACATTATCTTACACCTCAAAAACTGAGAAAAAAGAAATTAAGCTAATAGCTAATAGATGGAAGAAAACAATAAATATTTAAGCAGAAATAAATGTAATAGAGAGGAGAAAATTAAAAAAAAATTAATAAAACCAAAAGTTGGTTTTGTGAACAGATTAACAAAATTGACAAAACCTTGGATAAACTAATTAGGAAAAAAGAGAAAAGACTCAAGTAAATAAAATCAGAAATGAAAGAGAATACTTTGCACAAGATTATACAGAAATAAAATAGTGATAAGGGAGTATTATGAACATTTGTATGCCAACAAAGTGAGCAACCTAGAAACAAAAAAACAATAAATTCCTGGAAAGGTACAACATACTAAGACTGAATCAAGAAAAAATAGAAAGCCTGAACAGGCTGGGTGCAGAGACTCACCCCTGTAATATCAGCAATTTGGGAGGCTGAGGCACGTGGATCACCTGAGGTCAGGAATTTGAGACCAGCCTGGCCAACATGGAGAAACCCTGTCTCTACTAAAAATACAAAAATTAGCTAGGAGCAGTGGCACATACCTGTAATCACAGCTGCTCGGGAGGCTGAGGCAGGAGAATCACTTGAGCCTGAGAGGCAAAAGTTGCAGTGAGCCAAGATTGTGCCACTGCACTCCAGCCTGGGCGACAGAGCGAGACTGTCTCGAAAAAAAAAAAAAAAAAAGCCTGAAATGGGCTAATAAAAATAAAAGAACTTTACCCAATAATCAAAAGCCTCCCAGCAAAGAAAAGCTTGGGGCCAGATAGCATCACAAGTGAATTCCACCAAACACTTAAGGAAGTATTAACCTTACTTCTTTTCTTCCTTCCCTCCTTCCTTCCCTCGCTCGCTTTCTCCCTCCTTCTTTCTTTTCTTCTTTCCTTCATTCCTTCTTTCCTCCTTCCTTATTATTTATATTTAAAATAACAAACAATGTTTTTACATACATATGGAGAAATTATTACTATGGTCAAGGAAATTACTATATCCACAATTCCGTCACAGGACCTTTCTTTTGGTAGCAAGAACACGTAAAATGTATTTTCTTAACAAATTTTCAATGTACAAAACAATATTAGTAACTTTACTTCTCCTGTTATACATTAGATCTTTGGACTATTTATCCTACATAACTGCAAGTTTATACCCTTTGATCTACATCTTACCATTTCTTCACTTTCCCTGCCCCTGCTAACCACCATTCTATTCTCTATTCTCTTTTCCTATGTATCTATGTATTCTGATTTCTTTTGGATTCCACATATAAGTGGCATCATGCAGTAATTTTTTCTTTCTGTGTCTGACTTATATCACTTAATATAATACACCCCACATTCATCCATGTTTTTGCACATGCCAAATTTTACTTTTTGGAAGCTAAATAATATTTCTCTCTCTCTTTCTCTCTGTGTGTGTTTGTGTCTGTGTGTGTGTGTGTGTGTATGTAGGGATATACCTCACAAAGTTTGTATCCATTTATTGATTAATGAATATTTAGATTGTCTCTCTAAGTAGGCTATTGTGAATAATGCTGCAATCAACATAGGAATGCAGATCTCTTTAGAGGGGCTGATTTTATTTCCTGTGGCTATACATGAAAAAGAGGAATTGCTGGGTTTCATGGTAGTTCTACCCTTAAATTGTAAACGAACCCCTATATTGTTTTCATAATGGCTGTGCCAATTTACATTCTCTTGAAAAGTGTACAAGGGTTATTTTTTCTTCATTCCCTTGACACCATTTTTTATCTCTTGTCTTTTTGATAATAGCTATGCTAACAGGTGTGGGGTGATAGCTCACTGTGGTTTTGATTTGCATTTTTCCTGGTGGTAAGAGATGTTCATCATCTTTTCATATATCTTTTGGCCATTTTTTGTGTTTTCATTGGAAAAAAAATGCCTATTCAAGCCCTATGTCTGGTTTTAAAATTTGTGTGTTTTTTATATTTTCCCATTGATTTGTATAATTTTGTTATTTATTTTGGATATTAACACATTAGTATATCTATGACTGCAAATATTTTCTCCCAATGCATAGGTTGCCTTTTGTCTTTTTTATATTTTTTGTTATAGTGTTTCTGAAGCTTTTCAAGATGATGCAATTTCACTTGTTTATTTTTACTTTTGTTGCCTGAACTTTTGGTGTGGTATGTGAAAAATCATTGCCAAGTCTGACACCAAGAAGATTTCCCACTGTGTTTTCTTTTATGAGTTTTATCCTTTAAGGTTTTATGTTTAGACCTTTAATCCACTTTGAGTTAATTTTTATGTATAGTGTTATATAGAAGCCAGTGTCATTCTTTTGCATGTTGATATCCGGTTTTGTCAGCATCATTTATTTAAGAGACGAACATTTCCTTATTGGGTCTTCCTCATGGCTTGTGAAAAGTAGCTGAGCATTTATTTTTGAGTTTATTTCTGGCCTCTCAATCCTGTTTCATTGGTCTATATGCCTATTTTTATGCCACTAGCATAGTTTTTGTTTAAATTATTGATAATATAGCTTTATAATATAATTTGAAATCAGGAAGTGAGATGCCTAGAACTTTATTTTTAATTCTTAAGTTCCTTAAGATATGTTAGGAATTTTGTGGTTTTACATTCATTTTAGAATTTCTGTTTTTCTGTTAAAATGCCATTGTAAATTTCATAGACATTGTGTTGAATCTGTATATCACTCTGTGTAGTATGGACATATAGACATTCTGACATCAATTATTCCAATCTACAAACACAAGGATTATTTCCATTTATTTGTGTCTACAATATTTTACTATTTTTTTAAAGTTTTCAGTGTATAGGTTGTAAACTCAGAAAATCTGACATAGGTCTCAGTTAATTTAGAAAGTTTATTTTGCCAAGGTTGAGGACACACACTCATGATACAGCCTGAGAAAGTCCTGCTGATGTGTGCCCAAGGGGGTGGTGTCACAACTTGGTTAAAGCAAAGGCAGAAAGACTCAAAGCGGGTCACAGATAGGTGAGAGACAAATGGCTACATTGCTTTGAGTTTCTGATTAGCCATTCCAAGAAAGGCCATCAGATATCCATTTATCTCGGTGAGCAGAGGGATAACTTTGAACAGAATGGGAGTCAGGTTTGCCCTAAGCAGTTTCCAGTTTGAGTTTTCCTTTTAGCTTAGTGATTTTGGGGTCCCAAGATATTGTCCTTTTACATTTCCCCCTTTTCTATTTAAAATTTGTCTGGAGAAAGCCTTTTGCAAGAAAATTAGTCTCTGGTCTCAGATGTCATCTGATCTCTCATGGCTAAGATGCTTTTTTCCTAGATGAGTAGGTCCCAAAAGCTCACTTTTAGCAGGTTGTGAAGTCTCATGTCCTATGAAGAGAACATAGTGGGCAGAAAGGGACATAAAGACAGGAACAAACAGAAGAAAAATCCTAAAAAAAATTGATATAGGACACATGAGTCTGAAGTCCATACATTCGTAAACAGGTATGAAAGTGGCTTATATATGTAAATAGGTTGCTGTTATTTTCTTCTGGCATTTAAGTTGTCTAGTTTCAGTTCACAGGGATTTATGAAAGCACAGCTTAGTTTTCAGTGACTCCAAATTAGGAAAAAATGGAAAAAAAAATTGAAAACACTATTTTGAACACTTGTAGCCAAGAAAAAAATAGAATTCAGTCCAAAGTGTAGAAAATAATAAAAATTTAAAAACACTGGGCAAGACTACACTCTAACAACAAGTGTACTGCAGTTTTGAAACACAATTTTTCCCTCTCCAGTTTACCATTTTGGCTGAAGACAAATCATGGTAGGGCTGGTTTGCTTTACTATACTTGCCCTAATTATTTGTATGCAGTGCAGCAAGAATTTTTTTTTACATAGGTTTTTAAATTGGCTTTGATAGAACTTTGTTCTATAGAGGAAGTTTCAGACACAACTTTTTAAAAACCAAGCCAAGCCATGGATTTGTGTCATCAAATATCTATTAGTTGGGTGAATTTCCTCTCCTCTTGAGTTTCAAGATAAACCTAGGGCTTCTGAGCCTGTCAGAAAGTAACAATCATTACTTACCACTGGTCAGAATATTTGTACAGGGACTGTTTACACAAAATATGAGGCCAGTTTTTCCAAGGCCTTCATTGGCTCCAAAAGTCAAGTTTTATTACTTAAAAGAAAGTACACCCTTCCATTCAAAGCCTTGGTTAAATAACTAGTTTCCCTGATTGTGTCCTGTGACAAATGAAAACAGATTCTTACTGCACTTAAGCAAATAACTGTATTCCCATAAGTTAAGAAAACTCACAAATAGTTTCCAAATTTTTGAGAAATCAGGTAGAGAAAAACGAATGTGTTCCATATTTTGTTCATCAGAGTATACTAAATTGTTAAAAGCTGTCAGTAGCTCAAAACATGTTTAAGACTGAAAAACAACAAAGAATTAGCAAACATTTTAAGCAAAATGTCAAAAATATTAGTTCAGTCCACACAGTTAATTACTGTTCTGCTTCATACTCATGAACATTTTAGCTCTCCGTGAGTCCTGAAAGTTTTTCCTCTATTCTGATGTCACAATGTCCAAAGTTATCAAAAACCTGCATTCAAGGGCACCTGTTAAAGTTTTATAAAACCACCCTCTAAAGAGGACCAAAACAAGACAAGAATTGTCTGTGGATGAAAAAAGGGTTTAGGGCAGCCATAGACAAAGGTAAAATTGACAAAGAAATTTGTTACCTCTGTGGCACACAATAATTTTAACATAACAATTTTGATTATTATTTATAACTTACACTCAGTCATATCAGAATTACAAGAGTTTTCCACAATTTTGGAACACATACAAATAACATACTTAGGCAAAAACAGCCCAAAGAAAACAAACACCATTTTGTATTTGACAATGCTTCCTGTATAACTTTATACCAAATAAGCCAAAATATGACATTTTTGGACTTTAGGAAACCAAATATTTAAAAATATTAAGTAGGTCAGAAAAATACATAATTTGTAATTTGATTTGGAAAGTCTGTCAAATATCAAAGGTTTAAAACATTTGATATCACAAAATAGGATTACAGGTCATTGTAAAGTCATTCATTTAATTAAAGTGATAACTAAAGGATTTCAAAAAAAAGCAAAGCCTTCATTCTTTGAGAGAAGAGATTTAATTTTTCAAACAAGAAGCCCTAATAAAAACAGCCTCAAGCCAATTAAACTTTTTTCAAAATTTTGTAAACAATCTGTAAAATTTAATCTTGATTATAAAATATAACTTCCATAAGCCTTCAGTCATCTTTATAACCTTAATTAAAGAGTTGGTTTAAGCTTCAAGAAAACCCTGTTACTCTGACACAGGGCTCCATATACTGGTCTTGCATTAGTGTGCATTTGACATTAATGATTAATTTATAGAGAAATTAAACTTATTTTGTCTCTTAAAATCGGCCCTTAGAATCTCACATGCCCACCTCCTCTGCGATAGACCCTGGGCCTTGAGGAATTAAACATCTTTAATTTCTGGCCTTTTGTCTCAGAAATGTAGTTTATTTTGATTGGCATATTCTATGGGGCCTGAAGATGAAGCTTTAATTGCTGTCTGTTTTTAAGATTTAGCAGTATTGATATCCTTTTTAGACCAAGGAGTCAAAGCCCTGTAACTCAATGTCACAAGGACTTTAAAAGCACATACAGGAAAATATGTGGACATAATAACCTTAATTAAAAAAACCATTTATCTCAGCTTTTTCTAAGCAAACCAAAACTTAATAATAATATGACAACTGGAGCATATCAAAGTTTTTGTTTTTGTTTCTGTAAATCTTTTTATTATGACTTACACTGATGTTCATAACATGCTTAAACTTTCTTGTTTTTCCTGAACATCCCTCCTTCATAAACAACCAGTCATTTATTTTACAATCGAATTTATTATACAATATTCTTTATCATACAAAATTATTTCTCTTTAAGCTTTCTTACCACAAAAAACCTCCTTTATTTTATAACATTTTTACATCTGTTTTTATTTCCTGGTTTCTTTTACCTTGTTTTATACATAACCTATAAATAAGCTTTGAATTAGACAAAACTTACTCGCCTTTTTTTAAATAAAGGACATACTTCATTTTTTAGCAAGAATGTTTTCCTACTCTATATATTTATTAGAAAATACCCAAACAATAAAATATCTATTGTGTAATTTAATATAACTGTATATTCTAAATTATGTCCATCTTGTCTACAAGTATTTATCCCATGACAGTTACTTATTTTAATTGTTTACATAAATTATTTATGAAAACTGTGATAGTCATGATTTAAAGTTATAAAACTGCCATTGAAAAATTACAATAAGGATAGTAAATGAAGGATTTGACTTAACTGGCTCCATCTTGCTCTTAACCTCCAAGCTGTTCTTGTTAATTCCTGGGCATAGGCCGAATTAACTTTGGAAGAAAGTTTGTTTATAGTTCAGTTTTGAAACAAAGACGATAACAATCCTTTCCCTAAACAAACCTCTTTATTGACTATGGACTAGAATGCCTAAAACCAAAGGATTACAAGTTATGGTATTCTTACTGAATTCAAGATGCAGCTATTTTCATTGAATTCAAGATGCAGCTATTTTCATTAAACCCACATCAATGTCTTATTTATTCAAAAATTACACAAGCAAAGATCATTCTGTTTTGGGCTGGGTTTATGGTTTTGTAACTCCATGCCAGAATTTGACATCTTATAGTATTTGGCAGGGATAAATATAAAATTGCTTAATTAATAAATGCAAACAAAAATGTATGCTCACAATTCTTAAGATATTTTTAATATTACTTTACCAATAATTTCAAAGTTAGCTTATTTATTAAAGATTTTACTTAAGTTACATAAACTTGAAAAAGGATTTAACTACTCTTTCTTTTTCCTGATGAAATATTTGATTAAATGCTTGCATTTTTAAGCTAATTAATTGGAATGCTTTTATATATTTTCAGTAGTAAAACATTGTGTACACAGCACATAAATACATAGACGTATTAGGCATTGCCAATGGAAGTACAGTTCATATATTCACAAAGACTACTTTCCCCCTCTTTTTTTTTCATATCTTAGACATTTAGATTCTTGATAACCTGTTTTACAACCCTAGGTAGTGTTAGCTAAATCGCCTTAAATTTGCATACTAAAGAAAACAACTCAGGTAAAAATTGAATAGCAAAATTTAAACCATAATGTACAGAGAGAAAAAGTTGGTGGTGCTAGAAGAACATGTTTTATTTTTCTTTGAGCAAAATTAAACATAAAATTATAAAAATCTATGATAGGATTGTATAAGGAGACCAATTTTATTAGATCGGAACTACCTATCTTTTAACTGTTTCTCTGTGCTCTGGGCAGAGCACAATTTGAATCCCGACTCTCCAAAAAGGGAGAATTATTATACGTCTAGACCGCGTGATGCTTCTATAGTGCACTTAAAAAAAAAACTTAGTGTGTTCCAGGTGCTGTGGCTCACTCCTGTAATCCCAGCCCTTGGGGAGTCTGAGGGGGGCAGATCACGAGGTCAGGAGATGGAGACCATCCTGGCTAACACAATGAAACCCTGTCTTTACTAAAAATACAAAAAAATTAGCTGGGCATGGTGGTGGGCACCTATAGTTTCAGCTACTTGGGAGGCTGAGGCTGGAGAATGGCGTGAACCCTGGAGGCGAGGCTTGCAGTGAGCCGAGATCATGCCGCTGCACTCCAGCCTGGGCGGTGGAACGAGACTCTATCTGAAAAAAAAAAAAAAAAAAAACTTAGTGTGGCAGAGTGTGTCAGAAGCTCAAGGTGTGGGGAAAGGGTCAGCTATTTATATGCACTTGCCAGCTAAGATTAGACCCTGAGTATGTTCTTCTGAGGTGGAAATTTATTAAAAGCCACTGCATGTCTTAGAGAGCATTCCTTCCAGACACCTCACATGATTCTCAGTAACCTGAAAATACCCCAAAAGGCTGAGGGGAGCAAAGTGCTCTTATTTCTTCAGAGTGGAAGATTCCACACTCATGAGCTAGAGGATTTGGAGTTGGTCAAATCTGATAAGGGAAAAAATAAAAATATATACACACAGAAAACAACCCAACAAGACAGAAACAAACAACAAAACAGTTAAGCAAAATTAATAATCATACAAATTATTGTTATTATTATCATTATTTTTATTTCAGAGTGCTCTTAGTGTAAGCAGAAATTATCACCAGCTGGTTATTACATGCTAAATTTAGTTGTCTAAAAAGATTTTGCAAGACAGAATCACAAACCAGTTTCTTACGTAGTGATAATTATCAGGCTGTAGACAGCTCTCTACTACCCTAGAAGCAGGAAAAATAACTCATCTTCCCTTTTGGAAGTGAGCTTAAACTTCATAAAGGAGTTATCTGTCTTCTATCGTTATGGAAGCAGGAAAAACGTGCCTTCCTTGTGTTGGAAGCAAGTAAAACTCCAAAAATAGGAGTTGTACAGCAAAAGCCACATTCTTCTACTGGCCTCCAAAAATTTGTTCTACTCAAAGACAAGATAAATGTATTTCATTACAATAGCTTCAAAGATTCTTAACTCAGTTTACCATCAACTCCAAAGTTTAAGGTCAAAGTTTTATCTAAATTAGCTATGGTTGAGACTCAAGGCACAGTTTATACTCAGGCAAAGGTTTTTTTTTTTTTTTTTTTTTTTTTTTTTTTTTTTTTTTTTTCCCACCTGTGAGCCTTTGAAATCAAACAAGTTATGGAATTCAAAAATTCAGTAGTGGAACAGAAATAGAATATATATTTGTATCCCAAAAGAGAGAAATAGAAAAGAAGAAAGGAGTAATATATATTTAGTAAGTAAAAAAAAAAAAAAAAGCAACATAACATACCACATTAAATCTTAAAGCTTGAATATAATATTTTTGACTGCATATATTACCATTTGGATGCACAGGACAGAGGATGGGCCTCCAAGGACCCGAGGAGCCCCACCCCCTTGTCTTTGCTGTGTGCAGCCTATACTTCAGCTTTTATGCATTACAATTGCATGTATGCACTTTCCCAGGCTTCTGCAGTTTTCTGGTTGCTCTATAGTTCTGGGTTGTGAGGGCCATCTACAGAAGCTCTGTCCATCTGAGAGGTCTCTGCCTAAGCCCTAAGGCTGTTAAGGGTATCCTTTGAAATATTAGTAGAGGCAGACATGCTTCCACAGCTTGTGTACTCTACACACCTAGAGAATTAATACCACATGAATGCTGTCAATGCTCACTGCTTGTATGCTTCAGAGTGTCAGTCTTATCTGCACCTGGGTCCACCATAGCTGAAGTTGGAGTAGTTGATATAGTTCGGCTATGTCCCTACCCAAATCTTATATTAAATTGTAGTTTCCATAATTCCCACACGTTGAAAGAGGGACCTGGTGGCAGATATTTGAATCATGAGGTTGGTTTTCTCCATACTGTTCTCAAAGTAGTAAATAAGTCTCACAAGATCTGAGTTCACAAGAGTTCCCCTGCACAAGCTCTCTTGCCTGCCACCAAGTAAGACATGGCTTTGCTTCTCTTTTGCCTTCTGCCATGATTTTGAGGTCTCCTCTGCCATGTGGAACTGTGAGCCCATTTGACCTTTTTCTTTTATGAATTACCCAGTCTCAGATATGTCTTTATTAGTAGTATAAGAATAGACTAATAAGGAAAATTGGTACTGGTAGAGTGGGGTGCTGCTGTAAAGATACCTGAAAATGTGAAAGCAACTTTGCAACTGGGTAACAGGCAGAGGTTAGAACAGTTTGAAGGGCTCAGAAGAAGACAGAAAGATGTGGGAAAGTTTGGAACTTCCAAAGAGACTTGTTGAATGGCTTTGACAAAAATGCTGATAGGAATATGGACAATGAAGTCCATGTTGAGGTCGTCTCAGAGTGAGATGAGGAAATTGTTGGGAGCTAGAATAAAGGTGACTCTTTCTATGTTTTATCAAAGAAACCGGTGGCATTTTGACTCTACCCTAGAGATTTGTGGAGCTTTGAACTTGAGAGAGATGATTTAGGATATCTAGTGGAAGAAAGTTGTAAGTGGCAAAGCATTCAAGAGGAAAGAGAGCATAAAAGTTTGAAAAATTTGCAACTTGACAATGTGATAAAAAAGAAAAGAAAGTCATTTCAGGGGAGAAATTCTAGCCAGCTGCAGAAATTTGCATAAGTAACAAGGAGCTTAATATTAACCACCAAAACAATGGGAAGCATGTCTTCAGGGAATGTCAGAGACCTTCACAGCAGCCCCTCCCATCACACGCCTGGAAGTTTAGGAGAAATAAACAGTATCCTGGGTGAGGCCCAGGGCCCTCCTGCTGTGTGCAGCCTAAGGACTTGGTGTTTTGTGTCCCAGTTGCTCCAACTTTGGCTAAAAAGGTCCAAGGTACATCTCAGTCCATGGCTTCAGAGGGCACAAGTCCCAAGTCTTAATGGCTTGCATGTGGTATTTGGCCTGCGGGTGCACAGAAGTCAAGAATGGTTTGGAAACCCCTGCCTTGATTTCGGAGGATGTATAGAAATTCATAGATGTCCAGTCAAAAGTTTGCTGCAGGGGTGGAGCCCCCATGGAGAACCTCTGCTCAGGCAGTACAGAAAGGAAATGTGGTGCTGGACCCCCACACAGGGTCCCCATTGAGTCACTCCCTATTGGAGCTGTGAGAAGAGGGCCATGGTTCTCCAGACTCCAGAACAGTAGATCCACCAATAACTTGCTCCGTGCAACTGGAAAAGCCATAGACACTCAATGCCAGTCCATGAAAGCAGACAGAAGGGGAGCTGTACCCTGCAAAGCCACAACAGCGGAGCTTCCCAATGCCATGGGAGCCCACATCTGGCATCAATGTGACCTGGATGTGAGACATGGAGTCAAAAGAGATTATTTTAGAGCTTTAAGATGTGACTGCCCTGCTTGATTTTGGACTTTCATAGGGCCTGTGGCCCCTTTGTTTTGGCCAATTTCCCTCATTTGGAATGGGCGTATTTACCCAATGCCTTTACTCCCATTGTATGTAGAATGTAACTAACTTGCTTTTGATTTTTATCAGCTCATAGATGGAAATAAATTGCCTTTTCTCAGATGAGATGTTGCACTGTGAACTTTTGAGTTAATGCAGAAATGAGTTAAAACTTTGGAGAATTGTTGGAGAGGCATGGTTGATTTTGAAATGTGAGGACATGAGATTTGGGAGAGGCCAGGGGTGGAATAATACAGTTTTGCTGTGTTCCCACCTAAATCTCATCTTGAATTTTAGTTCCCATAATTTCCATGTGTCATGGGAGCAACCTGGTGGGAAATAATTGGATCGTGGGGGTGGTTTCCCCCATACTGTTCTCATTGTAGTAAATAAGTCTCATAAGATCTGATGTTTTTATAAAGGGGAGATCCTCTGCATAAGCTCTCTTGCCTGCTGCCATGCAAGACGTCACTTTGCTTCTTTCTTGCCTTCTGCCATGATTGTGAGGCCTCCCCAGACATGCGAACTTGTGAGACCACTTAACCTCTTTCTTTTATAAATTATCCATTCTGGGGTAAGTCTTTATTAGCAGCATGAGAACAGACTAATACAGTAGCTGAGGAGTACCGCACTGCAGTGTGGGGAGCAGAAAACTGAGGCAGCCATAGGCAGCAAATCTTAAAGTGCCACTGGGCACCTTGGTACCTTCCCTTAAAATCTTTCTGCCTCCAAAGCTCTAGCACTCTTGTCCTGTGATGGATGTGGCCACCTCAAAGACCTTCAAATTGTTTGAGGAACCATTTTCTAATCATCTTGATGAATAACCCCTGACTTCCTTCTATCCATACTAGCCTCCTTATCAGATGGTCACTTGGAAAAACCCTTGGTTTTCTCATCTCAACAGGTTTTTTTATTCTTTACATGACCAGGCCAATAATTTTTCAAATCTTTATGTTTGCCTTAAATAATTGCCATCTTTTCACACTTTTTATGAACAGTTAAGGGAAGCCATGCATCATCCAGAATGCTTGATACCTAGAAATTATTTTCTGACAAATATCGTAGATTATTGCTCTTGAATTTTGCCTCTGACAACGTATTAGGACATACATAATTTGGCCAAGATTTTTTTGATATCCAAAGTGAAAAAAAAAGCAATAACTTTATCTCTTTGCAGATGACATGATCCTATATGTAGAAAACCCTAAGAGAGATCCCAAAGAAGACTATCACTTAAGTAATTTCTAAGAAGAATGAGGCTTTCCTTTCTCTTCTCTTCTTCTGAGTCCTCACCATAATTGCTCCTAATGAGCCATTTATAGTAATGTAGACTTTCTCAGCATACACTTCAAAACTCTTTCATTCTCTATGTATTACTTAGTTCTAGTAATGCTTTCACATATTTAGGTGTTTGTTATAGGTATTTCCTATTTCTGGTATCAGTTACTGCCATTGTTTGTGCTGCCACAACAAAAGGCCCAAGACTGGATAGTGTATAAAAATAACATAAATTAATTTTTTTAAACTTCTGAAAGTTGTGAAGTTCAAGATTAAGCCAATGACATCTGGTGAGGGCCTTCTTGCTGTGTCTTCACATGTCAGAAGGCAGAGGACAAGAGAGTTCCAACTTCCTCCATCAAGACCCTTTATAAATTCACCTAATCCCTGTCACGACGGACAAGACTTCATGACCTAATCATGTCTTTGATGTCCCACTTCTTAATATTATCATATTGGTAACTCCTGAATTTTGGAGAAAATATATTAAAAACATAGCAGGATTGTTCTCTTGATATATATTTTAGATAAATAGTTATTGGTATAAAGAAATGCAATTGATTTCTGGAGGTTGATTTTGTATTGTACTAATTTACTATGTTTATTTACTAGTTCTAACAATCTTAGAAAACTTATTTGGGACTTTCTACATATAGAATCATGTCATCTGCAAAGAGATAATATTATTTTTTAAAATTTACTTTGGATGCCTTTTATTCTTTTTTAGCATGTCTGATTGCTCTTGCTAAAACTTCTATTAAATTAATATGTTGAACAGAAGTGGTGAGAGTGGGCATCCTTGACTTTTACCAAATCTTACATTTAAATCTTTCAGTTTTACATAATTGATCATGATATTAACTTTAAGTTTTTTATAATTGGCTTTTATTATATTAAGAAATATGTATCCTATACCTATTTTACTGAGAGTTCCTATCATAAAAGTATGTTGAACTTTGTCATATGCTTTCTCTACTTCTATTTATGTGATAATGTGGTTATCTTCTATTCTGTTAATGTAGCGTATCACATTTATTTTCAAATGTTAAAACAACCTTGCAACCCCAGGATATATCCTAATTTGTTAAAGTATATACTCTTTTAGAAATATTGTTGAATACAATTTGCTAATATTTTTATTGAAGATTTTGGCATCTATGTTTGATAGAGCTATTCACCTGTAGTTTTCTTCACTTGAGTGGTCTTTGTCTGGCTTTGGTATTCAGGCAATGGTGGCCTCATTAAATGAATTAAGAAGTATTTCCTCTACTTCTTTTTTTGGTGAAATATTAATATGCACTGGAATTAATTATTTGAATTCTTTGATAGAATTTAAGCTGTGAAGCCCTATGGTACTGTGCTTTCTTTGTTAGGAGGATTTTAATTACCACTTCAATCTCCCTATTTGTTATTGGCCTGTTTTGGCTTTCATTTTCTTCTTGATGTAGTCTTGATAGGGAATAAGTTTCTAGAAATTCATCTACTTCCTCTCGGTTATTCAGTTTTTTGGCATATAGCTGTTCATAATAGTCCCTCATGATTCTTCATTTTTATTTGATAGTTGTAACTAACATCTCTTCTTTCATTTTTATTTTATTTAGACTATCTTCTTACTTTTTCTAAGAACATGTTGAGTTTCTTTATATTTTAGTTTCATTTTTTCTATAGATTTTGATTGCATATTTGAATTTTTCCTGATCTTATATTCATTGTTTTTTTGGCTTCTGTTAATTTTGAGTTTAGTTTATTTTAAATTTTCTATTTTCTTGAAGTATAAAATTAAGTTATTTCAGATCTTTTTCTTGAATGTAGGTATTTATTATTATAAACATTCATATTATTATTTTTTGCATTTCTCATGTTATACATTGTGTTTGCTTTTTATGTTCTTCTGAAGATATTTATAAAATTTGTTTTTTTATTTCCTCATTGACCTGGCAATCATTCAAAATAGTGTAATTCAGTTTCCACCTATTTGTGAATATTCTCCTTTTCTTTTTATTATTTCTCATTTTATTCTATTTGCTCTAAAATTATTAAGACAACTTCAATCTACTTAAATATGTTAAGACTTGTTTTGTGACCTAACGTGATCTATCATTGAAAATGTCCTGTGTGCTTTTGTGCAGAATGTGGATTTTTCTGTTGTTAGGTTTATAGTATTTTCCAAGTTTGCTGGATTTTTAAAATTGATTCTCTGTCTGAAGATTCTATGTATTATTGAAAGTGGGGTACTAAAATCAATTACTACTATTTTATTGCTATCACTTTTTTTCCATTCTGATGTCAATATTTTTTCTATATATTTAGATGTCCTGATTTGGGGTGTATATATTTGCAATTGCTATATCTCCTTCCTTTTATTATTATATGATAACCTTTTGCTTCTAGAGACAGGTTTTGACTTAATGTCTAATTTGTCTATTAAAAAATAACCCCTCCTCATTTTCTTTGTTTACCATTTATGGAATATATTTTCCTTTTGCTATAGTTTGAATGCATGTGTTCCTTTAAAATGTGTATGTTGGAACATAATACCCAATATGGTAATATTAACAGTTTAGGCTTTTTGGGAAGTGATTAAGTTATAAGGACTCCACTCTTATGAATGAGATTAATGTTCTTACAAAAGAGGCTGAAGAAGTGCTGTAGTCTTCTTTTGCCCTTCTGCCTTCCATTAAATGAAGACACAGCAACAAGATGCCATCTTGTAAGCATAGAGTGAGCCCTATCCCTCCAGAAAGTACAGGTTAGTACAGGCTATAAATCTTGGCAGCTTCTATGTGGTGCTAACTTTATAGGTGTTATTACGTTATATTAGAAAATTCAAAGGAATTTTCCAATAGCCTAGGGACCCATGCAGAGAACTGCTGCAGGGTTGAGGCTACTGTGCAGACAGCCCTAAGTAGGCCAATACCTAGTGGAGATGCAGATGTGGATCTGCTTCAGGGAGCCCAAACAGGATAATGCTAAGTGTAGCTATGGGTACGATGCCAACCCCAAGACTCCATACTGTAGAGCCACAAAAATGTGATTTTAGCCTCATGGATAGGAAGAATCAGTATCTTGAAAATGGCTGTACTGCCCCAAGAACATTTTAGATTCCATGCTATTCCCATTAAAATGCCACTGACATTCTTCACAGAATTAAAAAAAAAAATCTATGTTAAAATTCATATGAAACCAAAAAAAGAGCCCATGTAACCAAGACAATCATAAGCAAAAAGAACAAAGCTGGAGGCCTCACACTACCCAACTTCAAATTGTACTGTAAGGCTACAGTAGCCAAAACACCATGGTACTGGTACAAGAACAGACACATAGACCAATGGAAAAGAATAGAGTACTCAGAAATAATACCATACACCTACAACTATCTGATCTTTGACAAACCTGACAAAAACAAGCAATGGGGAAATGGCTTCTTATTTAATAAATGGGGCTGGAAGAAAAGACTAGCCATATGCAGAAAATTGAAAATGGAACTATTCCTTACATCATATACAAAGATTAACCCAAGATGGATTAAAGACTTAAATGTAAAACCCCAAACAATAAAAACCCTAGACGAAAATTTAGTGCAATACTATTCAGGACATAGGTATGGGCAAATATGATGAAAAACCAAAAGCAATTGCAATGAAAGCAAAAATTGTCAAATGGGATCTAATTAAACTAAAGAGCTTCTGCACATCAAAAGAAACTATTATCAGAATGAACAAACAACCTACAGAATCAGAGAACATTTTTGCAATCTTTCCATTGACAAAGGTCTAATATTCAGATTCTGCAAATAACTTAAACAAATTTACAAGAAAAAAACAAACAACCCCATAAAAAAGGGCAAAGTACACGAACAGATGCTCCTTAAAAGACAACATTCACGCAGCCAACAAATATATGAAAACAAGCTTACCATCATTGATCATTACAGAAATGCAAATCAAAACCACAATGAGATACCATCTGGCACCAGTCAGAATGGCAATTATTAAATAGCCAAGAAACAACAGATGCTGGTGAGGTTCTGGAGAAACAGGAATGATTTTACACTGTTGGTGAGAATGTAAATTAGTTCAACCATTGTGGAAGACAAGTGTGGCAATTCCTCAAAGATCTAGAAACAGAAATACAATTTGACTCAACAATCACATTACTGGATATATACCCAAAGGAATATAAATTATTCTGTTATAAAGATACATGCATGTGTATGTTTATTGCAGCACTATTCACAATAGTGAAGACAAGGAATTAACCCAAGTGCTCATCAATTATAGACTGGGTAAAGCAAATGTGGTACATATACACCATAGAATACTATGCAGCCACAAAAAAGAATGAGATTATGTTCTTTGCAGGGACATGGGTGGAGCTGGAAGCTGTTATTCTCAGCAAACTAGCTCAGGAACAGAAAATTAAATACTGAATATTCTTACTTAGAAGTGGGAGCTGAACAATGAGAATACATGAACACATGGTGGGAAGCAACACAAACTGGGGACTGTCAGGGTACCAGGGAAATGGAGAGCATCAGGAAGAATAACTAATGGATGTTGGGCTTAATACCTAGGTGATAGATTGACCTGAGCAACAAACTACCATGGCACACATTTACCTATGTAAGAAACTTGTACATCTTGCACATGTAATCGAGAACTTAAAGTTGATGAAAAAAAGATAATACTTAGAGAATCTGGACTTTAAACTTTTGAGTTAATGCTGAAACAAGTTAAGACTTTTGGAGTTATTGGAATGGGATGAATGTATTTCACATATAAGGACTTAGATTTTGGGGGGACCAGTGGTAGAATGCTCTTATTTTAATGTATGTATCCCTTCAAAATCCATGTGTTGGAACCTAATACCTGAAATAACAGTATCTAGAAGTGGGGCTTTTGGGGGAGTGATTAATTTACGAGTACTCCACTCTCATAAATGGGATTACTGTTCTTATAAAAGAGGTTGAACAGAGCAACCTGGTTTCATTTTTGCCCTTCGAGCCTTCTCCAAGTGAGGATAAAGCAACAAATCACCATATTTGAAGCAGAGAGCATGCCTTCACCAAGTATCAAAGCCAGAACCTTAATCTGGGACTTCCCAATCTCTAGTTGGTGAGAAAAAAATTGTTATTATTTATAAACTACTGAGTGTAAGGTCTTTTTGTAGCAAGAACACTGCTACTTTTTTCTATTCACTTCTTCACTTTCAACCTTGCCTTTCAGCCTATAATATCTTTGAATCTAAAGTGAGTGTCCTATAGACAGCCAACAGTTGAATCCTGTTTTTTCTTGTTGTGATTTGGCCCTTTCTTTACTCTCTTGTTATTTTCCTTTGTATTTTGTTGATGATAATAGCATTTGTATTGCTAGATTTTGATGCATTCGTGTCATTTAAAAATAATTTCCCTTTATGTAGTTTCTACGGCTATTTAGTTTTTGTATGGTTACCAAGGGAATTAAATCAAACATCTTTTTATAACAGTCCATTTTAAGCTAACAAATTCATTTTCCTTATATGCAAAAACTTTCTGGTTTTACCTCTTATCCCCACACATTATACACTATTATTTTCTAAATTTTTAATTATTTTATTATTCAATTAATTCATGCAATTTTGTTACAGTTGTTTTAAATATTTTTGTATTTTAACTTTAATGGTAGAATTGCAATCAATATACTCACTGCTGCTATAGTAGTAAAATATTCCTTTTTGTCCACACACTTACCTTTGTCTATTAGTTTTATACTTTCTTAGGCTTTCATGCTGATTCTTAGTGCCTTTCTATTTAGACTTGAATCACTCCTTTAGCATTTCTTGTAAGACAGGTCTAGTGGGAAAAAAACTCTCATTTTTGTTAGAGAAAGACTTTATCTCTTCATTTTTGAAGGAAAAATTTGTAGGCTATAGTATTGTTGCTTCAAAATTGTCTTTTGTTCTTTCAACACTATTAATTATCTAACTCCCTTTTGGCTTGCAAAGATTCTGCTGAAAAATCCTCTAATAGTCTTAAGGGATGATCCTGGTATATAACAAGCCATTATTCTGTTGCTTCCTTCAAAACTCTCCTTATCTTTAAATTTTGACAATTTGATTATAATGGGTTCTGATGTGGGTCTCTTTGAATTCGTTATTTGTAATGCCCCTGGGAATTCATGAATCAGGATATATTTTCTTCCCCACATTTGGAAAGTTTTCTTCCATTTTTAAAAATAAGACTTATATCACTTTTGCCCCTCTGGAAATTTGATAATGATGATCCACTTTATTGTATTCTATAAGCTGCTTAGTCTTTTCCTCAATCTTTATTAAATTTTTTTCTTTCTGCTCCTTAGAATAAATAACTCCCAGTAACTCATCTTTGTATTTGCTAATTTTTGACTGCTTCAACCTAGTCTGCCATTAAAACTCTCTGAGGAGAGCAAAGATAACCTAGCGGCCATCAAGCAGACCATCTGGAGGCAGAACTTCTTATCTGAGAAATTCAGAAGTAATTATTCTTCCCTATTATCTAACACTGGCATCTGGTATCAGCCTTCTTTCCTCAAAAATTACAAGTTACTAGAATTTCTATACATCTCCGGAATGCATGCATTTTGAAATCCATCATACAACCCTTGATAACATCAAGGTACACAAATGTGTACAAATGTAATCATTTACCATAACCTGCATAACAAATATGGTCTAAATTCCCCTTAAGCTCCTGCTTTAAGTTCTGTAAATACCCATAAGGAAAATCCACCATAGTAAACTTAGTTCTCTCTTGCTGAAGTGCCCTGTTGCACTCTGCTGCAATGTTCTTTCTATCTAATAAAACTTTCCGTTTCAAGCCTACATTGTTGTTGATAAATTCTTTTTACCGTCTTTGAGCCAAACACTCTTTGCTGCTGAGACTCTGAAACCTCACCTGACATCTTGGTGGTCTGTACAGGGACTTTAATGGAAATTTCCTCTTCCTTTTTCTCCCTACTTCACTCAGTGGTCTGATTCTTAACTCTTGGGAACTGAAGGTCCTTGGTGGAGGCAGCCCTTCGGCGGGATCCTGAAGCCTTAGAGAAGGGATACCTGTCTGTCATTGCCCTTAGGGCTGAGGAACTGACCAGGACTCTTTTGGGTTTTTGGACTTCCAGTGAACCAGCTTACATATTCTTTGGCAATTGATAGTTTCTAGCCAAAGGCCACTCCCGAGTGTTACCTGAAGATGAAGACAAAAGAGCTAATTTGCTATTGCCCACTAGGGTGGCAAGTCCACTTTCACTATAACACTCTGTAAACCTTTCCTTGGAAATGAACAGCGGTGATCTCAATTCTGCATAGACACATTCTATTGGTAGCAGCCCCGATTTTGGATTCAACTTTGTCAAAGACACCACATCTGAAGTTAAGGGTAAGTTTCTCTTCACATTAGGTTTGAGTTGATGATGCACATAAAGGCACAGCTGGACTGGTCATCCAGGCAATGACAGGCCATCTATTCATGGTGGGATACCTCCAAATAGAGTGAGCCAAAAGAAAAATTGAGGTCCAAATTTCTCAGAAATTCCTCAGGGACCTTTTAGTCCCTCGTCTAAAAGCAACGTGAGTTCAGGTTATTCTTTGATTCATCTAAATTGCTCCTGGGTTGCATTTTTAAAAAAATTGGTCTCATTTTGATCCACAAACTCTCAAAAAGCAGGTCTTCTTGGCTTCATACCAAACCCCAAATTACCTAAAAATTGTCACATATGTTTCCAAGGAACTTCTTCCTCCCTCCCTGATTCTGATGTTTTAGATAATCCTTCCTTTTGCCTATCACATGCTCCTCAACTTGCTCCCTCTTTACCTACACCCTCTCCATCTGCTCCATCCCCCAGTCAGCCCCCTCCATATTCAGATACCTTATCCCTCTCATATACTTACACATGAATTACTTATGCCACTAGTACAGAGTCCTCATAAAATCTCAAAAATGTTTTGTCTCCCCACAAGATGGCTAAAGGAGATTTGGAACAACTCAGAGTTCATGTTGCTTTTTCCATGTCTGATCTTTTGCAAATTCAATCCATGTTGTGTTCATTTAGCCAGGATACCTCTAAATTCATACAAGAATTTAACTATAGCCTTTGATTTAACCTGGCAAGACATATTTATGGTATTAACTACTTGCTGTTCCCACGAAGAAAAATCATGCATATGGTCTTTAGCTCGAGGTTGGGCAGATGAAGGTCATGCTCATAATTCCAATGATAATAGAGCCAGGGAAGAAGAAGTCCCCAGCACAGAACACAATTGGCAATACCAGGCCACCCATGCTCACCCAAACAGAGGCAGGATCAGACAAGATTATATGATAACTCATTTGTTAGAAGGAATGAAACAGGCTGCAATAAAACCTGTTAATTCTGCTAAATTACGAGAAATCATATGGGAGCCATTTAAGAACTTCACCATTTTCCAAGCTAGACTGGTAGAGGGCCTGAATAAATACATAAATTTAGGTCCCCAAATCCCTGATGGCCAATTCATTCTGGCCCTACATTTTATAAGTCAGGCTTCCCTAGACATCATACCAAAACTTCAAAAATTAGAGCAAGGCCCACAAACTCCCTCTCCTATTTTATTAAATGCAGCTTTTAAGGTTTTCTTTTTTTTTAATTTTTAATTTAGGGTACATGAGCACAACGTGCAGGTTAGTTACATATGTATACATGTGCCATGTTGGTGTGCTGCACCCATTAACTCGTCATTTAGCATTAGGTATATCTCCTAATGCTATCCCTCCCCTCTCCCCCTACCCCACAACAGGACCCGGTGTGTGATGTTCCCCTTCCTGTGTCCACGTGTTCTCATCGTTCAATTCCCACTTATGAGTGAGAACATGCGGTGTTTGGTTTTTTGTCCTTGCGATAGTTTGCTGAGAATGATGGTTTCCAGCTTCATTCGTGTCCCTACAAAGGACATGAACTCATCCTTTTTTATGGTTGCATAGTATTCCATGGTGTATATGTACCACATTTTCTTAATCCACTCTATCATTGTTGGACATTTGAGTTGGTTCCAAGTCTTTGCTATTGTGAATAGTGCCGCAATAAACATACATGTGTATGTGTCTTTATAGCAGCATGATTTATAATCCTTTGGGTATATACCCTGTAATGGGATTGCTGGGTCAAATGGTATTTCTAGTTCTAGATCCCAGAGGAATCGCTACACTGACTGGTAGGAAACATCAAAAATAAAAAAGGCTCAATTGGAGAAGAAAAAAATGCAAGTAGAAAGCTAATTACATGATGATAGCATTGGCACATTCTTTTTTGGTAGCTAAACCCCAAGGTTTGTCCCCCTAACACTAACTGAATGGGGGCCAGACATAACTGCAGAAATCAAGGACACTGGAGTAGAGAATGTTTCACACCTCCAGGTTACAAGCCACCCCTGGACCCTTTCCTCACTGCAAACAAGATGGTCATTGAAAAGGCAAGTGTCCCTCCCTCCCATGTGAGGGGGGGAACCTCTTCATTTTAGGCTATGACAGTCATAATCTAAAAACCTACCTGACAATGGGGTTCTGCAGAACAAAGACAAGGGCAAGGGCAAGAACTTCTAACTCTATTCCTAGATTATAATCAAGCCTCTGAATGTCATCTTCTAGATGACTGATGGGGCCTTAAGGCCATCCAGGTCCCTATCTTTTTCCACTCTATGAATAAGCTTTGGGTAAATTTAAATGTGGTTGAACAATTCTTATCACAGCTTCCCATCCGGAACATTTCTTTCCATACTGGTAAAATGGGAAATACTTCAATACTCGTACTATCATATGACTTCCCCTACTCTTCATACTTCTAAAATCAATGGAACTTTTTATATTTGTAATGTTACTCTTGGATGTATACCCTGTTATAATGATACTCATGTGGGTAACGTTAATCCATTTAAGGCATTAGCCTCTGATAACCAAAACTCTGAATTTATCTTATCACTGTCAATTTAAGTCTTTAAACTGGACCAATATAGTAGGGCTTCCAGTATTTACCATCCCTTGAACTCCTAATATCATTCATGTATGTTACCATAATTATATAAACAATGTGGGAAATAACCATTTCACCACTTATTCTATATCCTTTCCATTGCACAAGGACCTCCCTGGTTTTAAACCTTCCCTATAGGAACATAAACATAAATTTTTCTCTCATGTGAGACCTCTCAAAAACGTCAAAACCTGTTTCCCTTTTCCCCAACATTTTAATTAAATCAATCCCACTATGTTTTGCGCCCTCCTGGGGTCTTATGGCTTTGAAGAACTGCTAATAATTATTGAAACACTCTTCAATGTTTGGTCCTATCCCAACTTGATAATTCCCTTCATTATGGTGATTTTACTCTGGGTACAGTAGCTTCCACCGAAGTCACTGTCTTGAACATAAATTCTGATCTAGAATACTATTCTAGAAGAATAAGGGCCCTAAAATTTATTGTGGCTAGGGTAGAGGGAACTATCTCAAGTCTCACCCACTGGGGAGGTTTTAAGTACCTTAAAATCACACTACAAGAAATTACCACCTTTCTTGAAGTGTCCTTAGCAAAAACTGCCTTAAGTCTATAGGCACTAGAAAAGTCTTTAGACTTACTAACAGGAATGGTTTTTAATAATAGATGACCTCTAGATTACCTCCTAGGTGAACAAGAAGTCTGATCTGTCATCAATAAAGCCTGTTATACCAACATTAATGTGTCTGGAGAAGTGAAAACTAATGGCCAAGAAATTTTCAAATAAGCCAAATGACTACACACACTTTCTAAAGTAAGTAAAACTGGGCCAAAACCTTTACTGATTGGTTTAAAAAAATCACTTGGCTTTTCCCATTCCTTGGGCCTTTATTTCTCATCATTCTTTTAATATTTGGTCCCTGCCTTTTTAATGCTCATTAAGTTTATATTACCTAGATTACAACAATTCCAACTACAGATGTTTATGCAATCCCAACACCAGCCCGCAACAGCAATTTTCATTTACATGGGGCCTCCTGATGGAATATGGTCTTCCCCACCACCTCCTGTGAACAAGATTTTTATGACTCTTCATTCTCTTCATGACAGATAGCAAGAAACAACAACAAAATGCATCTTATCCTCCCAATGCACCCTTTTCAGCAGGAAGTAACCAGACAGTCTCAACACTCCTTTTCACTATGCCATTTTCCCTTTCTTGAGACCCTAATAGGCAGCAGGTACATATGAGCATGGGAAAATACAAAGGGTCAAAAATTTGATGAACATATTTGTCAAGAGGAATATGAAGAGAGCAGAGATCACCTGGTGGCCATCAAGACAACCATCCAGAGGCAGAACTCCTTATCTGAGGAGTTCACAAGTAATTATACTTTCCTATTATCTAAAACCTACATCCAGTACCAGATTTTTTTCCCCCAAATTTATAAGTTACTAGAATTTTTCTTTTTTTGAGACAGTCTCACTCTCGTTGCCCAAGCGGGAGTGCAATGGCACATTCTCGGCTCACTGCAACCTCCACCTCCTGGGTTCAAGTGATTCTCCTGCCTCAGCCTCCCAAATAGCTGGGATTACAGGCATGTGCCACCACACCTGGCTAATTTTGTATATTTAGTAGAGATGGGTTTTCAACATGTTGGCAGGGCTGGTCTCGAACTCCATACCTCAGGTGATCCACCCACCTTGGCCGAACAAAGTGCTGAGATTAAAGGCATGAGCCACTGCACCCAGGTATGAGTTACTAGAATTTCTATACATCTCTGAAATGCAGACATTTTGAAACTCACTGTGCAACCCTTGCTAATATCAAGGCACAAAAATGTCTGCAAATGACATCATTTGCCATAACCCACGTAACGAATATGTTTTAAATTGCCATTAAATTACTGCTTTAGCGTCCATAAATACTCCTAAGAAAAATCTATTATGGTGTGCTCAGTCCTCCCTTGCTGAAGCACCCCACTGCATGCAGCTGCAGCATTATTTATATCTAATAAAACTTTCCTTTCAAACTCATACGATTGTTGGTAAATTCTTTTTACTACCTGCGAGCCAACCACTCTCCCCTGCTGGGGCTCTGACACTTCACTTTGCACTCGCTATTGAATTTTTAAGTTCAGTTATTGTATTATTTAGCACTTTGATTATAGTTTGGTACTTTTTCATGTTTTCTACCTTTTCTGAAATTCTCATTTTGTTCTTATATATCTCTCCCATCCTCAGTTTGCACCTTTAAGACTATTCTTTTGACTTCTCTGTCAGCTAAATCATATGTCTCCATTTAAGTAGCATCAGTTTTGGATATTGGAACATCCTTCACTGTTTTTGTTTTATTTCTCTTGGCTCTCCATATTGGTTTCTGTGCTTTGGATAAGATGACTGCCTCTCCCCATCTTTTCAGATTGGCTTATGCAAGATATAAATCTCACCAATTATTTTGGCTATATATTCTAGGTGGCTTTTAAACCATTGAGCTTTTCCAGATCTGTGTCTTTATTCTTACTGTACCCCAGGAAATTAAGATGTGCCATGTTTTATCAATGCCTTAAGACAGGTGAGACATTAACCATTCACTTGAGATGCAGCTAGAAATTTTGGCGTGTTAGATATGTGTTCCATTTTTTCATCTCCTCAGTTAGAAGCTGGAAGCTTGAATTAATCTTCCCTTTTCTCTGTATGATGTCAGTAAGTTAATCTGTGGTAAATTCCTGCACTTACACTCAGATGTCACACACTTTCAACATGTTGCTTTGCTCTTTGTTGTTCCCAAGGGCCTGGAATATGCCTTCTCTGTCTGATCTCTGAGACAAGAGACTTAACTGCAGCCTTGGCTATCTCTGGCATGAAGTGGCAGGAGGTATTGTGGGAGGTGCCCACATGCCAATTCAGGGTCACTGAGGACTTTTGCTTGACTACTCCTTTAGCTCCCAGATGTGGGATAATGAGTGGCCTGACCAATAGACAGCAGATGAAAAAATTTCGGTGTTTGGTGTGCAGTCAACCCCTTTCAGGTTGAAATTGGAAATGGAGAATTTTCGTCTGTTTGCTTAGCATTGAGCCTAGGGGATAGCTGCTATAAGTGCATCTATTTAAAAACTATCTTTTTGTGCTCTGTAGTCTAGAAAGACTCATAAATGAAGATCCCTTTCAACTCCCAGAGGTAGGCGATAAAGGAGGCAGTTCTTCAGGTGAGAGTTATAAAACTTCGGGTCATAACGCATGCTACATTCTTTCTAAGAATAATCTGCAGGCTTGTTTTTAATCACCAAAGAGAGTTGGAGGAGAAGGCATGAGAAGTGCCCACATGCCTTTTTAAAGACTCCCAGAAGACTATTGTTTACCTCCCCTGTCTGCTACCAGATAAAGGCGAGTTAGAAACCTGACTATTCCCTAACACATGGAAAGGGTGCAGACAAACCCCTTCTAGGAAAAAACAAAACAAAACTGGGAGGTGAAATTCTTTGCCTATTTTTTTTTCTGTGCTTTACCCTAAGGAATAGCCTCTGCCATTGTTAGTACGTCCGTTTAAAATCACATTATTCTCTAGGTCTGTGGAGACTTGTAATGCCAAGAGTCTTTTGCTCCCAGAGCTAAGTGATGAAGGATCCAAACAGTGTGATAGAAACTGTAAAAGTTGTGGAACTGTAAATATGTGCACTGAACTCTTTATTTCTAAGGAAAAAAGGAAGCTGGGAATTGGAGATTTTTTTAATGATAACAGGGTGGGGTTTGTGGCAAGAATGTGTCTCAGATTTTCATATCTGTTTATTATGGATATTTTCTAATTTGCCTGGTGTGTAACAGTGAATTAGTTTCTGGCTTTCTCTTAGAGGTAATTAAACCACATGTAAATGTTTATTTGATGCATCCATGGGGGCAAAAAATATCAGAAGCCTCTTATTTTACCATCTTGATTACATCACTCTCAACGTCAATTATTATTCAACTCTCTCTCTCAAAAAAATTCTTCCAAATACATGTAACAAGGCCAGTATCACCTAATACTAAAGACGCGCGCGCGCACACACACACACACATATTACAGGTCAATATTCCTGATGAAAATAGCTGAAAAAGCTCTCAACAGAATATTAAACTATCAGATTCAATGGTACATCAAAAGAATTGCACACCATGATAAAGTATGATTTATGCCTGGGATGGAAGTATAGCTCAACATAGGCAAATCAATCATGTGAGACACCACAATAACAGAATAAAGAATAAAGTTCATGTGCTTATCTCATTAGATGTTAAAAAAATACAATTGACAAAATTCAACACTTATTCAGCATATAAACTCTTAGGAAATTAAGCATATAAGGAATTTACATCAACAAATAAAGACCATATATAAAACACTCACAACAAATATTCATACCCAATAATTTAAAAAAGCTTTTTCTATAACATCTGAATAAAGGCAAGAATGCCCACTCTCACCACTTCTATTCACTGTAGCACCAGAAGACCTAGCCAGAGCAATTATATTACATACAAATGCAGAAACAAACTATAGGTTGTCTATAATAAATGTGCTACAAATAGGAAGACATAGGTACGTAAATATTCAACAAATGGCAAAGGCTACAAACAAAATGAAATAAATCTGAAATATATACATTAATCACAGATACACAGACCTCAGAACAAGAAAGAATATGTGTATAAAGTGAAATATTCAATAGTAAAAGAGTCAATTCTCTAAAATAACTTAATTCTAAAAATGTGTATGGCTCTTAAAACAAATAAGCTTTGATACCAGAAGAGAAAAAAAAATACATCTGAAAATACAAAAAATAAAATCAACAATTACAGGACCCGCATTAACTAATGTGCATACACCTCACCTCACTGCCATGGCTACTGGCATGTGCAAGGGAGAATGGATCCCACTGTCACTGCCCTGATGAAGTGGTTTGGCTGGAATCACCCATCAGAGTGTTGTGGCCAGTGGACTGGGGACATTTCAGCCTCTCTAGCACAACAGGTTTATAATCTCAAGAGGAGAATAAAAAAGTTAGGGGCCTGATAATGGCCCCCCAGTGTTAGAACATGTAGCCCGTGAGTACTGACCTGAGCTTTGGCACCTTAAAATCTTCAAGAAAAAAAGTCAGTTGACTGAACCCACATTGTACCACAATCAAACCTCTAAGGCCATCAAAGAAAATAGAAGCAAAAAAAAAAAAAATCCAAAGGACAACAACTTCAAAATTGAAGACACAAATGCCAACACAGATAAGAAAGAACCAGCACAAACACTCTGGCAACTCAAAAACCCAGAGTATCTTCTTATATCCAAATTACCACACTAATTCCCCAGAAATGGTTCTAAACCAGGCTGAAGTAGCAGACATAGAATTTAGTATATATATTAGAATGAAGATAATTGAGATTCAGGAGAAAGTTATAACCCAATTGAAGAAACCAGAAAAATACAATAAAATAATACAGGAGCTGAAAGATGAAATGACTCTTTTAAGAAAGAACCAAACTGAGCTGGTAGAGCTGAAAAACTTACTTTAAGAATTTCATAATACAATAGCAATTATTAATAGCAGAATAGACCAAGCTGAAGAAAGAATCCCAGAGCTTGAAGTCTAGTTCTTCAAATTAACTCAGTCAGACAAAAATGAAGAAAAAATGATAGAATAAACAAAATATCTGAGAAATATGAGATTATGAAAAGAGGCAAAATCTATGATTCATTGATATCCCTTGAAGAGAGACAGAGAAATAAAGCAACATAAAAAAAACATATATGAGGCTATCGTCCATGAAAATTTCTCCAACCTCACTAGAGAGGCCAATATTTAAATTCAGGAAGTAAAGAGAACTCCTGAAAGGTACTGCTCAAGATAGCCGTCCACAGGACACATAGTCATCAGATTCTCCAAGTCTGAAATGAAAGAGAAAAGGTTAAAGGCAGATAGAAAGAAGAAGCTGGTCATTTTCAAAGGGAATCGCATCATGCTAACAGTACATTTTTCATTAGAAGCCCTACAAGCAAAAATAAATTAGGGGCCTATATTCAGCATTCATAAAGAAAACAAATTTTAGCCAAAATTTTTATATCCAGCCAGACTATGCTTCATGTGTGAAGGGGAACAAAGATCATTTTCAGTGAAGAAAGTGACAAAGTAATTTTTAACCACTAGACTTGCCTTACAAGAAACCCTAAAGAGAGTCCTAAGCATGGGAAGGTAAGACCATTACATTCTACCACAAAATCACACTTAAGTCCATAGACAATCGACATTCTAAAGCAACTAGACATTCACGTCTAAGTAATAACCAGTTCACAACATGATGACAAGATTAAATCCACACAAATCAATATAAACCTTGAATGTAAATAGGTTAAATTTTCCAATTAAAAGGCACAGATTGGCAACTTGGATGAAGAAACAAGATGTAATTGAATGCTGTCTTCAAAAGATGCATTTCACACGTAATGGCATTCATAGACTCAAAATAAAGAGATAGACATAACTATTCCAAATATATGTGCACCTAACACAGGAACACCTAGATTTATAAAACAAGTTGTAGAGACATACAAGGAACTTAGATAACCATACAATAATAGTGAGAGAATTTGCACCCCACTGACAATACTAGATGGATTATCTAGACAGAAAACTAACAGATATTCAGAACCTTAAACAAGCGGGCCTAACAGATGTCTACAGAACCCTCCACACAGAAACAATGGAATATACATTATTATCTTATGCATATGGCACATACTCCAAAATTGCCATAAGCAATTCTCAGCAAATTAAAAAAAAATAATAATAACCACACTCTTGGACTACAGTCCAATAAAAATAGTGATCAATACTAAGAAGTTGGCTAAAAAGCATACAATTAAATGAAAGTTAAACACCTGTACCTTAATGACCTTTGAATAAACAATAAAATTAAGGCAGAAATAAAAAAAATTAAAATTAATAGAACAAATATACAACATACCAAGATCTCTGGAACACAGATAATTCAGTGTTAAGAGAAAAACTTACAGTGTTAAATGCCCACATCGAATAGTAGGTTAGAAAGGTCTCAAATGAGCAACCTACCATCACACTTAGAGGAACTAGAAGAACAAAATAAAACAAATTCCAAAACTAGCAGAAGACAAGAAATAATCAAAATCAGAGCTGAGCTACATGAAATAGAGATGCAAAGAAAAAATGTATAAAAGATCAATGAATCCTGGACTTGGTTCTTTGAAAGTATAAATAAGGTTAATAGACTATTAACTAGACTAATAAAGAAAAAAAGTGAGAGGATCCAAATAAACACAATCAGAAATAACAAGGGGACATTTGCTCTGACCCCACAAAAATACAGAAAAAAAAACCCTCAGAGAATAATGCAAACACCTCAATGTGCAGAGAGTAGAAAACCTACAAGAAGTGGATACATTCCTGGAAACATAAAACATCTCAAGATTGAAACTCATGAATTGAATCCCTGAACAGGCAAATAATAAGTTCTGAAATTGAATCAGTAATAAAAAGCCTACCAACAAGGAAAAGCCAAGGACCAGAAGCTATCACAGGTGAATTCTACCAGATACATAAAGGAGAGCTGATACCATTCTTACTAAAACTACTCCAAAGATTGAGAAGGAGAGACTGTTCTGCAACTCATTTTAAAAGGTTAACCTAATTGTGATACCACAAAGTTGGAAAGCCAAAACAAAACAAAACAACACATTAGGCCAATATCCTTGATAAACAGAGATGCAAAAATCTTCAAGAATATACTAAGAAATTAAATCCAGCAGTACATCAGAAAGCTAATCCACCTAGACCAGGTAGGCTTTATTCCTGGAATGCAAGGTTGCTTCAACACATGAAAATCAGTAAGTGTGATTTATTACATAAATAGAATTTAAAAGTAAAAAATAGATGCTAATATCAATAGATGAAGACAAAACCTTTATTATAATTCAACATCCTTCATGTTAAAAACCCTCAAAATCTAGGTATCAAAGAAACATACCTCAAAATAATAAGATAAGTCTATGACAAACTCACAGCTAACAACATGCTGAATGGGCATAAGCTGGAAGCATTCCCCTTGAGAACTGGAACAAGACAAGGATGCCTACTCTCACCACTCTTATTAAACAGTACTGGAAGTTCCAGCTGAGACAATCAGGCAAGAGAAAGAAATAAAAGGCACCCAAATAGAAAGAGAGAAAGTAAAACTATCTCAATATGCAGGTGGCATGATTCCATACTTAGAAAATCTTATAGTCTCTGACCAAAAGCTCTTAGATCTGTTAAACAACTTTAGCAAATTTTCAGGATACAAAATTAATGTATAAAAATCAGTAATATTTTATACACCAATAATGTCCAAGCTGAGAGCCAAATCATGAAAGCTATCCCATTCACAATAGCGACAAATAGCATAAAATACCTAGAAATACAGCTAACTAGGGAGGTGTAAAATCTCTACAATGAGAATTACAAAACACTTCTTAAGGAAATCAGAGATGATACAAACAAATAAATAAACTTACCATGTTCATGGATAGAAAGAATTAATATTGTTAAAATGGACATACTACTGAAAGTAATTTACAGATTTAATGCTCTTCCTATTAAACTAACGCTGATATTCTTTGCAAAATTAGAAAAAAAAACTATTTAAAAATTCATATGGAACCAAAAAAAGCCTAAATAGCCAAGGTAATTCTAAGCATAAAGAACAAAACTGGAGGCATAACATCATCAAAATTCCAATTTGTAGTACAAGGCTGCATTAACCAATACAGCATAGCACTGGTACAAAAACAGACACATAGGCCAATAGAGCAGAATAGAGAGGCCAGAAATAAAGCTGCACACCTACAACCATCTAATCTTTGACAATGTTGACACAAGCAGTCAACGAGGAAAAGACTCCCTGTTCAATGAATGGTGCTGAGATAACTGGATAGCAATATGCAGAAGATTTACACTGGATTCCTTTCTTACACCATGTACAAAAATCAACTCAAGATAGATTAAAGACTTTAATATAAGACCTAAAACTATTAAAACCCTGGAAGGTAACCTAGGAAATACCATTCTGAAAACATAATCTGACAAAGATTTTATAAAGACAGTGCCAAAAACAACAGCAACAAAAACAAAAATTGACAAGTGGGACCTAATTATACTAAATAGCTTCTGCACAGCAAAAGAAACTATCAATAGAGTAAACAACCTAAAGAATGGAAGAAAATATTTGCAAACTATACATTCAACAATGTTCTAATATTCATAATCTATAAGAAACTTAAATTAACAAGGAAAACCATAGAACTCCATTAAATAGTAGACAAAGGACATGAACAGACATACATGCAGCCAATAAGCACGAGAAAAAAAATACTCAATATTGTTAACCATTAAGGAAATGCAAATAAAAACACAATGAGATACCATCCCACACAAGTCAGAATGACTGTTACTGAAAAGTCAAACAGTAACAGATGTTAGTGAGGTTGCAGAGAAAAGGGAACACTAATACACTGCTTGTGGGAATGTAAATTAGTTCAGCTATTGTGGAAGGCAATTTGGTGATTTCTCAAAGAACTTAAAACAGGACTGCCATTTGACCCAGCAATCCCATTATTGGGTACATAACCAAAGCAATATAAATCATTCTGTTATACAGGCACATGCATGCATGTGTTCCTCTTAGCACTATTTACAATAGCAAAGACATGGACTCAAACTAAATGCCCATCAACAGTAGGCAGGATAAAGAAAATGTAGTACATATACTACGAACTACTATGCAACCATAAAAAAAAGAGCTTACGTATTTTGCAGCAACATAAATGGAATGAGCTTATGTATTTTGCAGCAATATGAATGGAGCTGGAGGCCATTATTCTAAGTGAGCTAAAGCAGAAACAGAAAACAAAATACTACATGTTCTCACTTATCACTTACCCAGTATTTAGCTTCCACTTGGACGCAATTAACAGAACAACAGACACCATGTCCTACTTGAAGTTGGAGGGTGGGAGAAGGATGAAGATCTAAAAAGTCTGCCTATCAGGTATTAGGCTCATTACCCAGATTATGAAATAATCTGTACACCAAACCCTCGTGTCATGCAATTTACCTATGTATAAAACCTGCACATATACCTCTAAACTTAATATAAAAATTAAAAAAATTCTACGACTACAGTTGAAGAGTTTAAAACTTCTCTCTCAGTAGTTGATAAAACAAGTAGGTAGAACATAAGTAAGTATACAAATAATATACAAATACTATTAACAAATTTGATTTAATTTATAGAATATTCCCTTCAACAGCAGAATGCATATTTTCCTCAAGTGTATATGGAATATTCACCAAGATAGACCATGTCATGATTGATAAGAAAAACCTAAACTTTTTAAATTAAAATTGTCCAATGTGCATTTTCTGACCATAATAAAATTAAACTAAAAAATTAGTAACTGAATAAATTTGAAAACAAGAAAGTATTTGATAAGTAAACAATGCATTTGTAAGTTATCTATGGGTCAAAAAGGAAGTCTAAAAAAATTTAGAAAATACATTTTGACTAAATAAAAATGAAAACACAGTACCTCAAAAATCAATGGAAGAAATAATTAAGTGTATATATTAGAAAAAATAAAGATATAATTTCAAGAATCTTGTCCAAATTTAAATGGAAATCAAAAGCAAATTGTGTCAAATGCAAACAGAAAGACAAAAATACAAATTAACACAGAAGTAAATGAAGTTGAAATCATAAAACTGACAGAGAGAATTAATAAAACCAAAAGCTGATTATCTGAAAAGATAAAATTAATAAGCCTCTTTTCAGGCTAACCAAAAAGCAAAGAAAAAATGCACTTTACCAGAAACAAGAATTAAAGAGGGAACATTGCTGCTGATCTTACTGATATTAAATGAATAATAAGAGAATAATGTTAATAACCCGATTCTCATAAATTTGAAAACATAGTAAAATATTTTTATTGGTAAATTTCATGAAAAATTTAAACAAATTTACATAATATACCATAAGTTTACATAATGTCATCTACAAAATAGAATAAGAAAGTACACATTCAGATTTTTTTCAGTTTATATTTTTCTAATGTCAAAGCCAGATAACTACACAAGATCAACGACGACAAAAAACTACAGACTAATATCTCTTATGAAGAATCCCTAACAAAATATTAGGTATTGAATTAAAAAATCCCTAACAAAATATTAGCAAAGAAAATCTGGCAATATACAAAATGCATAATACATCATAACCATGTGGGATTTAGCCTTAGAATCAAGCTTCATTCAATATTTAAAACACAACTGACATAATCTATCATATTAACTAAGAAATAGCACAAAATCATATCAATAGATGTTGAAAATATTCAACAAAATTTGTACCCACTCATAATAACAATTCTCAGCAAAGGAATACAAGAGAACTTCCTTAACCCAATAGAGACTGTATTCAAAATATTATGGCTCACATTATACTTGATGACAGATGGGATGCATTCTTTTAAAATCTGCACCACGACAAAATATACTTGCTTCCCATTCCTATTTAACATTTTACTGGAAATCCTAAGTTGTACAATAGAGAAAACAATCAAATGTGTAGACTGCAATGTATAAAATAGTTTTCTTTATTAGCAGACTAAATGATTCTATTGGTAGAATATGTTGAAGAATTTACAAATCACACAAAGACACTTCCAGAGCTGGTAAGGAAGTTCAACAACTTTATGTAACATGAAGTTAACATATACAAAATCAATCTTATTCATCCATGTCACCAATAAGCAACTGGAATATGATATTTAAGAGATAACATTTTTAGCAGCACCAATTAATAAATTCTTATAATTTTATACTGCATCAATATTCCTTTGAATATAAGTTTAACTTTCTCCTGTCACAAGGAGGGATTAGTCACCCGGCACGCAGTATCGTTTTCTACCTCCTTCTCCACCCCTAGTTCTTTAATGCTGCTAATCCAGATATCTGCCTTATACAACTGCCTCCTGGTGATGCTCTCTCACTGAGAAAGCTATATACAACCTACCTGACAAACCCCACTGACCCCTGACAACTTCCCATATATTGCACAGATATACCACCGTAACTATCCCTCACTCACATAGTAACTCTATGGAATTTCTGCGTGCTTGCTTTAAACCCATCAATTAGAATTCCTGGCAAGAAACCTCATTGGATAATGCCCCAGATACCAAAAAAGACCTCAGTCCACAAGTTCATCTCATTCTGGCTTCTAACTCCAAGTTGGGCATGTTGCCCCTGTTACTTTCCCACCAGCTCTTGTCAGCACCCTTCTTCTCTCATGGCCTGTAAATAATAAACTACTTTTGTCATTTTATGTATATTTTGTTCCATTGACTCCTCTGTGTCTCAATTAATTGATTCACCCAGACCTAACTTTTCCCCCAGTCAAGGCTCTCCTAGGCAGGAATAAACTGGACACATGTAAGACAAGATCCAAAAGGGCATCTGTCAGGAAATGTAAGTTTCCTGAGGTGGATATCTAGTCACAGATCAGACAATTAGGCATTACACTGTCTATCAGAATAAAAAAAATTCAATGAAAGACATATTATATAATACATACATAACCACAACCCTTTGAGCCTCATCAGGAAAGGACTAGAGTTTGTGGCTACTCTCCAGAAGAGACCTCAAGACCAAATGGAAACACACACTTGTATGTGTGTGCGTTTGTGTGTGTGTACATATAAAGCCTGAAGTACTTATATATAAATTAAGAAAAATATAAAGCTACAATAGTAAAAAGGCAGCATTGGTAAAAGATTAGACACATAGGTCAATGAATCAGAATACAGAGCTCAGAAATAGGCCCACAAAAATATAGTCAGCTGATTTTTTTTGCAAAGATGCAAAAGCAATTCAACAGAGAAAGAATAGTCTTATAACCTTAGACGCCAAACAATTGGACTTTGATATACAAAAATATAAACCTTGACACGTACCTCACACTTTATACAAAAAATGACCAAAATGGATCATAGACCAAATTTAAAATTTTAAAATATAAACCTGTTATAACAAAAATAGAAAAAAATCACCATGATTTAAAGCTCTGTAATGTTTATCCATACAACACCAAAACATAATTCATTAAAGAAATCTAATAAATTGGACTCCATCAAAATTAACATCTTTTGCTCTGTGAAAAAAATACCATAAAAAGAATAAAAGGACAAACCACAGACTATGATACAATATTTGTAAATTATATTTCAAATTTATTTAAAGAGGAGTTAAAAAGAACGCATAAATAACATTTAAATGCCTCAATAATTTTAAAAAGGCATACTGAGCGAAGTATTTGGACAAACCTCTCACCAAAGAATATATATGAGATAAATGGATGGCAAATAAGCATATGGAAAGATGTTCAACATTATTTATTATTAGGAAAATGGATATTAAAACATAGTGAGATGCCACTACTTACTTATTAAAATAATTAAAATTTATAAAGCTGATCAAATCAATTGCTGGCAAGGATGTAGGGCAACAAGACCTCTCATTCCCTTTTGGTCAAAATGCAAAATAAAAATAACACATCCACTTCGGAAGATAGTTTGACTATATTTTATAAGTTAAGCCTTGATTTACCATTGGTATTTGTCGGCTTGGGTTGCTGTAAAAAATACCAAAAACTGGGTGCTTAAATATAGGTATTTCTTTCTCACAGTTTTGGAGACTGAGACATTCAAGATTTAGGTGCTGGAACATTTGGTTACTGGTGAGGGCCCTCTTCCTGGCTTCCAGATGGCCACTTTCCATATTCTTGCTGTGTCCTCACATAACAAAGAAAGAGAGAGCAAGCGAGAAAGATTAAGAGTGATCTTATCTCTCTTTTCATAAGGGCACTCATAAAAGCTCCAACTTAATCATCTAAATCTATTTGTCTTCCAAAAGTCCAATCTGCAAATACCATCTCATTGGGGAGTGGGGTTTTAATATGTAGATTATGGTGCAACATAAACATGCAGTCATTAACACTACACAACACAATAACCACATTTTTAGATATTTAACACCAGAAAAAGGAAAAAGTGGTTCACACCAAAAACCTATACAAAAGTTTATAGCAGTTTCATTCATAATGACTAAAATATGTGATATGGTTTGGCTGTGTACCCACCCAAATCTTATCTTAAATTGTAGTTCCCATGATCTCCAAATGTGGTGGACGGGACCCAGTGGGAGGTAATTGAATAAGGGGGGTGGTTATCCCCATGCTTTTCTCATAATAGTGAGTTCACAAGAGATCTGATGGTTTTATAAGGGGCTTTGTATCCTTTGCTCAGCACTTCTCCTTCCTGCTGCCTTGTGAAGAAGGTGCTTGCTTCCTCTTCACCTTCAGTCATGATGGTAAGTTTCCTGAGGCCTTCCCAGCCATGCTGAACTGTGAGTGAATTAAACCTTTTTCCTTCATAAACTACCCAGTCTTGTGTATGTCTTTACAGAAGTGTGAGAACAGACTAATACAATATGACAATAACCAAGTTAGCCTTCAAGAGGTGAGTTGATAAGCATACTTATTACATGCAATAAAATACCATTCAGCAACAAAAAGAAATAGGTATTGATTAACACAAAAACATGGATGAATCTTAAATGCATTTTCCTAAGTAAAATATTTCTGACCCCAAACGCCATGAATTATATTGTTTCACTCTTATGACACCCTAGAAATGGTAAAACTATAGGCACACCTAGGAAGTGTTGTAGTTTTGGTTTCAGACCATGGCAATAAAGCAAATATTGCAACTCAGCAAGTCACTTAAATTGTTTTATTTCCTAGTGCATATAACAATTATGATTACACTATACTATAGCGTATTAAGTGTGCAAATAGCATTTTGTCTAAAATGTACATACCTTAATTAAAATATTTTATTGTTAAAATTCTAATAAAGTGAACACATGCAGTTAGAAAAATGGTGCTGATAGACTTTTCAAAACAGACTTGCCACAAACTTTCTATTTGTAAAAAAAAAAGAAAAAAGAAAGAAAGAAAAAAAGCAGCATATGCAAAGCACAATAAAGCAAAGTACAATAAAACTAGGCATGCCTGTACAGGAACAACAGCAAAAACAATAACAGATCAGTGATTGCCTTGTTTGGATTGAGCAGGGAATAATTAGACTAAAAATGGTATGAGTGAGCAGAGGGAATTTTAGTGTGATGCAAGTATTCTAATATATGGTACTAGGATGGAGAATATATGACTTTATGTATCAAAACCTGTAGCACTGTAGATCTTAAGTAATAATAAACTTTAATATGTACAAATTACATAAAATTCCAACAAAATATTGGGGAATTCCAGAACAGAATTCAGCAAGTTGCAAATAAATCTGTCTTGCATATATATGATACAAGTTTATACCCAATAATCAAACTTTTATAAACACTCTAAAAGAATTTGGGAAAATAAGAGCTGACATAACTTTGGAAAATGGTGTTTTGACTTGGAACTACAAGAATAAAAACAAAAGGAGCTATACAATAACATTGTACTTTACTTTGTAAATTTGTTTTTTATAAAGATATTCAGCTCAACAATTCTAAAATTGATTTGCATATATACTGAGGTAGGACAAACAGGTAATTGAATTACATATGAAGAAGTAAGTTTTCTCACTGAAACAGAGAAGTTACAGGTAAAAAGAAAGCAGAGACTAGAACAAACTCTGCAATACTGGTTTAGAGTCAGAGATATCAGTATGAATTTCTACTTAGTTTAATAAATATAATAACGCTAGACAACAAAACAATTATAAATTAACATATATATGTGTATGTGTTTGTATGTAAATAATATACATCTATATAAAATCTAGCACTGTTTGCTGAGGAGATTAACAAGTAATTACTCCCCAGAAACAGCAAACACCCTCCACTGCCCAGATCTCGATCTCTCAATGCCATTCTCTGATAAAAAGAACCACAGCTTCATGTAAAAAGGGTTGATTCTAGGGCTTAGCAAGGAAAATCAAAAGATAAAACTAGGTTCTAGATTGTACTGCTAAAAACATAGAAATACTGAAAAAAACTCAAAAGAATATGGGCATTTTAAAAGCACACAGGAGCAAACTAAAAGAACTTTCAATGGCTAAAGCTGGAAAAAAGTTGATCCATAAATACATAACACTGTATTGAGTGACTACCTAAATTATAGAATAAACATATATGAATCCATATTTTTATAACAAAATGAGTAGGTAAACAAATAAGAAAGAAGAGACAAATTTTTCTTATAGAAGAATTTCAAATTACATATACAGATATATTCCTGTAAAGGATATAGTTTACCCCTTCCACTTTGTTGTCTCAATTTAGTAATCTTCCAAAAACTTTATAGTGGAGACACATGGCAAACACCATTGTGTTAGTCCGTTCTAACACTGCTACAAGAACTACCAGAGACTGGGTAATTTATGAAGGAAAGAGGTTTAATTGACTCACAGTTTGTCGGGCTGCACAGGAAGCATGACTGGGTGTCCTCAGTAAACTTAACAATTATGGTGGAAGGTGAAGGGGAAGCAAGCACATCTTACCATCGTGAAACAGGAGAGAGAGAGCGAAGGGGGAAGTAAGTGCTACACAATTTTAAACAACCAGATCTCATGAAAACTCACTCGGTATCACAAGAACAGCAAAGGGGAAATCCGCCCCCATGAGTTGCCTCCACCAACATTGGGAGTTACAACTGGACATGAGATTTGGATGGGGACACAGAGTCAAACCATATCAACCATCTTAACCAGGTGGCCAATATTAACTATACGAGTGAAGTCACAAATATCATGAACCACTGATGTGATAAAAAGAGTACTTTGTCTATGTAATATCCATTCAAAAATAATTAAGTTTTAGCATGAGAAAAATGTTAAAAATTTTAATTCGAGTGATGTTACACCAAACACATAACCAGTATGTCTCAATATAATAAAGGTTATAATAAACAATAAAAAGAATATTGTGAAACAGTCACACCCTAGAAGAAACTACCAATACATGAAAACTAAATTCAATGTGACATCCTAGATTGAATCCTGGAACAGAATAATTGTATCCATGAAGAAATTGTACATTTAAATAAAGTCTGGAGTTTAGTTAATAATAAAGTACAAATATTGAAATTTAAGTTTTGATAAATATACCACAGTAATGTGAAATGATAATTAAAAAACACATTGGGTGAGAGTATAAGGACATTTTTCTATCTATATTTGAATTACTTGTAAAGCTATAGTCGTTCCAAAATGAAAAGGTATTTTATAAATATTATTAAAAAGAGTGATTGATATATAATGTTTCTAAAATAAATCTGAAAAATGTACTTAAGAATATTTTGAAGAAAAATTATAAAACTTTATTGAAAGACATTATTACATGTTAATGAGTTTTATATGATTTTATTTGTTTTATAGGAAGACTTGGTATCTAAACTGTCTGTTATCTCCTATTTAATATATAGGGATTTTTAATATACAAGATGTAAATCAAACAGCCAACAACGTTTTTTATGAAACTTGTCAAGTTGATTGTAAAATCTATATTGAAGAATAAAGGCCTGAAAGCATTTGAGACAGTTCTTGAGGACAAAGTACAAAGTAGAGTCAATTTTTAAAATCATATAACAAGTATTAAAATTATGCCAATGTAACTTTGGACAACAATGGTTAGAGCTGACCTATGTAATTTTTGGTGATTGAATAATTAGATATGAATATGAAAAAAGTATTTGAGCCTCCATCACATATACAAACAACAAAATACATATTAACATAATATATATTACATGATGTATATTCATAATATATAATAACATATGTAATATAAATTATTTACGTATTAAAATATAAATGTAATAATATATACAAGTTTTAGATGGCAATTTAAGAGATAATTTTATAAAGGTGGGATTGTCTTTTTGAGCAAGAAACACAAATGTTAGAAGATGTAAACTCTTTAATATTAAACATCTCTCTTCATCACAAAAACTATAAAGTTAAGAGTAAGCCAAAAATTTACAAAAGATAGTTATATCACAACAAGCAAAAAAATACTACTATCCACTACAAATTGGTCAGCCAACTATAAACAACTCAACAGAAAAATGGGTAAAGGGATAGGTATATAACATTAAAAAAAGAAATGACACACAATAATTAAAACAATATAATTAGTAATCAAAACATAAATGATATGTTTGTTTACATTTAACAGGCATAAATGCAGTTTTGTTATAAGGATATATTGTTTTATGGTGAAGTCTAAGCTTTTATTGTAAATATTACCCAAATAATGTATCTTTTACTCATTAAGCAACTTCTCATGCCTCATCTTCTCTCAGCCTCTCACTCTTCTGAGTCTTCAATGTTTATTATTTCACACTCTATGTCTATGTGTACATATTATTTAGCTTCCACTTGTAAGTGAGAACATAAAGTATTTGACTATCTGTTTCTGAGTTGTTTCATTTAAGTTTACGGCCTTCAGTTTCATCCATGTTGTTGTAGAATACATTACCTATATCTTTTATATGGCAAAATAGTATTTCATTGTGTTTATACAGCACATTTTCTTTGTCCATTCATCTGCTGATGGACACTTAGTTTTATTCTTTTGGGTAGATACACAATAGTGGAATTAGTGGATTGAATGACAGTTGTAATTTTAGTTCTTTGAGAAATCTCCACAATGTCTTTCATAGATGTGCTAATTTACATTCCCCAAAATAGTGTACTAGTGTTGCTTTAGAACAATGTACAGGTGAATTTTGCCTAGGTTTTCATCTAGTATTTTAACAGTTTAAAATCTTATATTTAAGTTTTAACCTATGTTGTGTTGATTTTTGTATATGGTGAGAGATAGGGGTTCAGTTTCACTTTTTTGCATATCACCATCTAATTTTTCTAATACTATTTATTTAAAATGGTGTACTTTCCCCAATATATAATTCTTTCAAATTTGTGAAAAGTTAGTTAGCTGTAGATATGTGGCTTTATTTTGGGGTTCCTGATATAGTTTGGATATTCGACCCTGCCCAAATATCATATGTAATTATCATCTCCAATGCCAGAGAAAGGTCCTAGTGGGAGGTGCCTGGGTCATGGGAGGTGAATCCCTCATGGCTTGGTGCTGTCTTTGTGATAATTAGTGGGTTCTTGTCTTTTAAAAATGTGCAGCACCTCCTCTCTCTCTCTCGTTCTCTCTCCCACAATATGCGATGACTGCTCCCCTTTCACCTTCTGCCATTATGGTAACCTTCTTGAGACCTCCCCAGAAGGCAAGAAGATGTCTGCACCATACACCATACTTCTTGTAAAGTCTGCAGAACCATGAGCCAATTAAACCTCTTTTCTTTATAAATTACCCAATCTTAGGTATTTTATTATAGCAACACAAGAATGACCTAATACAGTTCCCTATTCTGTTCCATAATCCAAATGTCTATTTTTATGCTGGCACCATGCTGTTTTGGTCACAATAGACTTGCTATAGTAACTATATAATTTGAGGTCAGGTATATAATTTGAAGCTATATAATTTGAGGTCAGGTAATGTGATGCCTCCAGCTTTGTTCCTTTTGCTTAGCATTGCTTTGGTATTTGGGCTCTTTTTTTGTCCTGTATACATTTTATAATTTTGCTATTCAATTCTGCAAAAGATGATGTTAGTATTTTGATGGGGTTGGATTGACATAGCTATGTCAATCTGTAGACAGCTTTGGACAGTATGATCATTTTAATGATATTATTTTATATATGACCATAAAATATTTTTCCATTTGTTTGTGTCATTTACAATTTCTTTCATAAGTAAAATTTTTATTTTATCTCCTTGATTAACTGTTTTCCTGGGTCCCTTTTCTTGTAACTGTTGTAAACGGAATTGCCTTTTTGATTTGGTTCGCAGCTTTATCATTACTGGTATATAGTAATATTACTGATTTTTGCACACTGATTTTTATATCCTGAAATTTTACTGAATTCATTAATCAAATCTAAGAGTTTTTTGAGGAGTCTAATATTTTATCTGTATGAGATTATATTGTAAATGTACAAAGATAATCTGACATACCCTTTTCCAATTTATATGCTTTTTATTTCTATTTTTTCTGATTGCTCTAGCTAAAACTCCCAGTAAAATATTGAGTAACAGTGGTGGTAGTGGACATCCTTGTCTTGTTTTAATTCTTAGTGGGACTGCCTTCAAATTTGTTTTATTCATTATGATGCTGGCTGTAGGTTTGCCATATTTGGTCTTTATTATTTTGAGGTATGTTCCTTCTATGTCTAGTTTATTAAGGGTTTTTATTATGGAGAGATGCTGAATTTTATCAAATGCTTTTTCTGCATCTGTAGAGATGATCATATGGTTTTGGTTTTTATTTCTGTTTATGTGGTGAATCACATTTATTGATTTACATATGTTGAGACAACCTTGTATTCCTGGAATAAAACCCATTTGATCACGATACATTTTTGATATAATGTTGGATTCAGTTTGCTAGTATTTTCTTGAGGATTTCTGCATCTATGTTTATCAGGGATACTGGTGTTTAGTTTTATACATTATTTTCTTTGATTTTTCCTTGCCTGTCTTTAGTATTAGAATGATACTGACCTCATAGACTAAGTTAAGTAGGATTATCTTCCCAGATTTTTGGAACAGATTGAAGAGCATAAGTACCAGTATTTTATACATTTGGTAGAATTCACCTGTGAATCCATCTGGTTCTGGGCTTTTTATTTATTGATAATTTTTTAAATTGCCGATTCAATCTCATTGCTTATTATTGGTGGTTCAGGATTTCTATTACTCCCTCATTTAATTTGACAGGCTGTATGTTTCCAAGGACTTGTTCATTTTCTCTAGGTTTTTTTGTTTGTGAGCATAGAGTTGCTTATAGTAGTCTCTGATAATATTTGGTATTTCCATGATATTGCTTGTAATGTTTATTTTTAATATTTCTACTTATGTTTATTTCCATCTTTCTTCTCCTTTTTTGGCTATACTAATGAGTTTTTCACGTTTTCAAAGAACCAACTTTTCATTTTATTAACCTTTGTAAAATTGTTTTCTTATCACAACTCTATTTTATTCTGCTCTGGTATTTATTTTTTTTCTTCTGATAAATTTGGGCTTGGGCTGTTGTTGTTTTTATGATTTCTTTGGGTTTTATGTTAGATTGTAAATATACAAAACAGTATGAGGTCATGATGTGATCTTGGAAATTAAAAATATAGCAGCTGAAATTAAAAGAAAATAAATGAGAAGTTCGGTATATAAATTATCACCATAAATGTAGAACAGAAAGACAAAAATATAAAAATAGAAGAGAAAGCTCACATATAATTTAACATAAAGTTCAATATTTATACACTATTCTTATAAATAATAAAGCTAATTGTAAAACAAATATCTCTGTTTTCTGTTTTTTTTTCTCTCTCTCTTTGCTCCTCTCTCTCTCTCACACACAACACATACATACAGGCACAGAATTTTGTAGAAATAAAATACATGATTTTCCTATTGAAAAGTCCTAATATTTAAGCAAAATAACCATAACAGCTAAAGGAAAGGACTACAGCAATGTTCATCATCATTGCATTTTTAAAGAGAATTTTATTCACTTCCAGAAATGAGACAATTAAGCCTGTCCTTTATTAAGACACAAATAGTGTGATACTGAATTTCTTAACAGTAGAAGCAAAAAACAATAGAGCAAAATCTTCCAAATTTAAGAGAGAAATTATTCATATTTTAAAGTTCAATGCTGAACAATTCAATTGTGAGAGTAGAGCAAAACAAACTCTTCATTTGTAGGTTCTCAGAAAAGGAGTACTTTTTGACAAAGCACATGGAGAATATGATATGTTCTTCCAAAATTAGGATAAAATAAACAAAGTTGGTATCAGGGAGACAGGAGATTTATTACAGGAGAGATGCAAAATGAATTTCTAAGACGCTGGTGAAGGTATGCCATGTGATCATAACTGTGCAATAGACCTGTATTAGTCTGTTTTCATCCTGCTGATAAAGACATACCCAAAACTGGGGAAAAAAAGGTTTAATTGGACTTACAGTTCCATATGGTTGGGGAGGCCTCAGAATCATATCAGGAGGCAAAAGGCGCTTCTTACATGGTGGTGGCAATAGAAAATGAGGGAGATGTGAAAGCAGAAACCCCTGATAAAACCTTCAGATCTCATGAGACTTATTCACTACCATGAGAACAGTACAGGGGACATCGCCCCATGATTCAAATTATCTCCCACCAGGTCCCTCTCACAACATATGGAAATTATAGGAGTACAATTCAAGAGGATATTTGGGTGGGGACACAGAGCCAAATCATGTCATTCCACTCTGGCCCCTCCAAGTCTCATGTCCTCACATTTCAAAACCAATCATGCCTTCCCAACAGTCTCCCAAAGTATTAACTCATTTCAGCATTAATACAAAAGTCCACAGTCCAAAGTCTCATCTGAGACAAGGCAAGTTCCTTCCATCTATGAGCCTGTAAATTCAAAAGCAAGCTAGTTACTTCCTAGATACAATGGGTGTACCAGTATTAGGTAAATGCAGCCATTCCAAATGGAAGAAATTGGCCAAAACAAAGGGGTTACAGGGCCCATGTAAGTCTGAAATCCAATGAAGCAATAAAATTTTAAGTCTCAAAAATAATCTCTTATGACTCTATATCTCAAATTTGGGTCTCGCTGATGCAAAAGGAAGTTTCCCATAGTCTTGGGCTGCTATGTCCCTGTGGCTTTGCAGGGTATATCCCCCTTCCTGGATGCTTTCATGGGCTGGAGTTGAGTGTCTGTGACATTCCAGGCACATGGTAGAAGCTGTCAGTGGATCTACCATTCTGGGGTCTGGAGGAAGGTGGCCCTCTTCCCACAGCTTCACTAGGCAGTGTCCCAGTATGGACTCTGTGTGGGGGCTCCCAACCCACATTTTCCATCTGTATTGCCCTAGCAGAGGTTCTCCATGAGGGCCCCATCCTGGCAGCAAACTTTTCCTGGGCATCCAGGCATTTCCATACACTTTCTGAAATCTAGGTGGAGGTTCCCAAACCTCAATTCTTGACTTCTGTGCACCTGCAGACTCAAAACCATGTGGAAGATGCAAAGGTTTGTGACTTGCACCCTCTGAAATGATGGGCTGAGCTGTACCTTGGCCCCTTTTAGCAATAGCTGTAGTGTCTGGGATGCAGGGCACCAAGTCCCTAGGCTGCACAACGCATGGAGACTCTGGGCCCAGCCCAGGAAACCATTTTTATTCCTAAGCTTCTGGGTCTATGATGGAAGGGGCTGCCATGAAGACCTATGACATGCCCTGGAGACATTTTCCCCATTGTCTTAGGGATTAACACTCAGCTCCCCATTACTTATGCAAATTTCAGCAGTCAGCTGGAAATTCCTCTCAAAAAATGTTTTTTTTTCTTTATTACCACATTTTCAGGCTGCAAACTTTCTGAGATTTTATGCTGTGTTCCCCTTTTAAAACTGAATGCTTTTAACAGCATCCAAGTCAACTCTTGAATGCTTAGCTGCTTAGAAATTTCTTTCTCCAGATACCCTAAATTATCTCTCTCAAGTTCAAAGTTCCACAAATTTCTAGGGCAGGGGCCAAATGCCATCATTCTCTTTGCTAAAACAGAACAAGAGTCATTTTTACTCCAGTTCCCAACAACTTACTCTTCTCCATCTGATACCACCTTAGCCTGGACCTTATTGTTCATATCACTATCAGCATTTTTGTCAAAGCCATTCAACAAGTGTCTCAGAGGTTCTAAACTTTTCCACATTTTCCTATCTTCTTCTGAGCCCTCTAAACTTTTCCAACCACTGTCTGTTACCCAGTTCCAAAGTTGCTTCCACATTTTTAGTTATCTTTTTAGCAATGCCCCACTCTACTGGTACCAATTTACTACATTGGTCCATTTTCATATGGCTGATAAAAGGCATACTCAAAACTGGGAAGAAAAAGAGGTTTAATTGGACTTAAAGTTCCATATGGCTGGGGAGGCCTCAGAATCATGGTGGAAGGTGAAAGGTACTTCTTACATGATGGCAGTAATAGAAAATGAGGAACATGCAAAAGTGGAAACCCCTGATAAAATCATCAGATCTCATGAGACTTATTCACTACCATGAGAACAGTATAGGGGAAACTGCCCCCATGATTCAAATTATCTCCCACTGGGTCCCTCCTGCAACACATGGGAATTATTGGAGTACAATTCAAGATGAGATTTGGGTGGGGACACAGAGCAAAACCATATCAATACCTAAAGATTTAACAGATCAGATTAAAGTATAAATACATAGGATTCCAAGGGAAATATTTATCTATAACAACATATATTATTATATGTATTATAGCATTTGTATAATGATGTTATAATATAACAACATTTATAATAATATGATAATATAATATATTCTACATCATTGAAAATAATTGTAAAGTTCTGTTTAGTAATTGAGGGTGAATTAATGATAGGCTTATACAACCATGTAAAAATAAGAGACAGAGAAAGTAAAGAAACTGTTAGGGGGAGTGGATAAGATGGCTGACTAGAAGCATTTAGTGTGTATGGCTCTCACAAAAAGGAATCCAAGGGTGAGTAAACAAAAAAACCTTCAGCTGAACCATCCAGGTGCCCCACTGGGATTAATCAAGGAAACAACTTGCTCTCTGGAGAATGAAGAAAAGCAATACAAGATAATGGCCCACCTGGGAGTAACACAGAGCCAGGAGAACATCTCCTGCCCAGGGAAGCAGTAAGTGAATATGTGACCCCAGGAAACCACGCTTCTCCCATGGATCTTTGCAATCCTTGGGTTAGGAGATCTCTTCATGAACACACTCTACCAGGGCCTTCAGTCTGAAAGACAGAGCTACGTGGAGTCTCAGCAGAGCAGCTGCTCATGCATGTGTGCAGACCCTGGAGACTTAGATACTCAGACTTTCTGGCAAAAGTAGCTAGAGCTCTGGCAAACTGGGAGGTTAGACCTCTGTACATACCCCTAGGAAAGAGACTGATTCCAGTGGGTTGAGCAGCGACAGCCTTCAGGCCCCACTACCAGGGAACTTCGCAAGATAAGAACACTGGCTTGGAATTCCAGCCAGCCGCTGGTAGCAGCATTGCACCTCCCTTAGAAGAAGTTCCCACGAGGTGGAAGGGGGGGATTGCCATCTTTGCTGTTTGGATAACTTAGCTATTCCAGGCTTCAGGCTTTGGAAAGACTGAGCCAACCGGGGGCAGAAAAAAATCCCCCAGCACAGCACAGCTGCTCCAACAAAACGTGGCCAGAGTGCTTCTTTGAGCAGGTCCCAGATCCCACTTCTTGCTGGGTGGGACCTACTAGTGGGGGCCACAATCCACCAACATTTGTGTTCTCTTGCCAAAGAGCTTTGGGTTCCCCTTGGGATGGTGCTCCCAGACGGAGGGGCAGGCCACCATCTTTGCTTTTTTGTCAACTTAGCCATTCCACCCTTTGGGCTTTGGAGTGTCTGAGGCCACCAGAGGCTGAAGTGGACCACCAGCACAGCATAGCTGCTGTACCAAAATGTGTCCAGACTGCTTTTGTAAGTGGGTTTCCAATCCCATTTCTCCTCACTGAGCAGGACCTCTAAACCGTAGTCTCCAGCCACTTCCTACAAGTGCCTTTGGACCAGCAACAGGACCTTACCTCCCTTGGACTAACCTCCCAGATGGAGGGAAAGGCTGCAATTTTGGCATTTCACGGCTTTCACTGGTGAAACCTCCATGTACTGGAAATCCAAAGTGATGAGGAATTAGAGTGGGCCCCAAGCATACCACAGCAGCCATACGGAAAAGTTGCCAGACTGTTATGTGGGTGCCTGTTTCCATATCTCATCATCAGGAAAGTCCTCTGTGCCTGGGCCTCCAGCCATTTCCTGCTAGAGCTATTGAGCCAGTAGCAGTAAAGCAGGAGATGTAAAAGAAAAGGAAAAGAGAGAAAAACAAGTTCTCTTTACTGGGCTGATTCACTCCAAGGCCCAGTGACAAGCAGGGCTCTGTCGGGGCTTTGACAGCACTATCAGCAGAGCTGGGGCCCAGAAGGAATGGGCTCCAGGAGCAGGGATAAGAGAAACAAGTTCTTCTTATCAGTTTACCCCTTTGAAATTCTTTCCCCATTCCATTATTCTTTTTTTCTCCTCTCATAACTATTTCTGCAAGCTTTTAAGGGTTTTGTAAGTTCCTGTTTTCCAGCTGTGCAGTATGGCAAAGGTCACAAGACATGCCTGAGTTATAAAACCTGTCACTGATAAACTGCCTTTGTTCTGCTTTTGTAAGCTTGCTTACTCACCTTACAGGTTTCATGCCCTTTTCAGATGTATGTATAAAAGTCAAGCCCTGTCTTTGTTTGGGGCTCAACCTTTGGATGTTAATCTGCTGAGTTGGTGGCCACCTAATAAAATCCTCCTGTCCCACCCATTGGTCTCTCCTGTCCAGTGATTCCCACAAGAGCAGCTCTGCAACTCCATGGACAGAGCCCTGAGGGGCAACTGAAAGGCTCTCTGCCACTGCCTCTGCAGTGGAACTGCCCTTACTACCCTCAGACTAACAAAAGACCAAAGATCTTAGGTGCCTGTGATGCTTAATACAGAGTGTCAACTTGATTAGATTGAAGGATGCAAAGTATCAATCTGGGTGTGTCTGTAAGGGTGTTGCCAAATGAGATTAACATTTAATTCAGTGGGCTGGGAAAGGCAGACCAACCCTTAATCTGGGTGAGCACCATCTAATCAGCTGCCAGTGTGGCCTGAATATAAAGCAAACAGAAAAGCATGAAAAGTCTAGACTGGCTTAGCCTCCCAGTCTACATCTTTCTCCCATGCTGGATGTTTCCCATCCTCGAACATCAGACTCCAAGTTCTTCAGCTTTGGGACTCAGACTGGCTTCATTTCTCCTCAGGTTGAGATGGACTATTGTGGGAACTTGTGATTGTGTGAGTTAATACTACTTAACAAACTCCCTTTATATATGTATATCTATCCTGTTTTTTCTGTCCCTCTAGAGAACCCTGACTAATTCAGCGCTTATTCACACATCCAACGAGCTGCAGTAGACCCAAAGAAACAAGGCCAGTCCATCTTCCACAGGTTCCACACACCCCCCAGTGCTTGTCACCAGACAGGGAACCCCTGGCTTAGGCCCGCAGCACAAACCTTCCACCCTAGGCTGATTGCACTGAGAGATTGCTGACCTGCATCTCTCCAGGAGACAGGCAAATTACCCTCAGACACAACCACTACTAAGATCCCTTCCTCTGCTGCCTCCAAGTTGGGGAAAGAAGAAAAACACTGATAGCACCCCAGAGCTGCAGTGGGCAGCCTAGGAGTGTCAAGTCATGATTTACAACCAGCCCTCAAGGGGGAAAGAAACCCACACTTTCACAGCATTAAGAGAAAATATGACTGAAACTGTGAGGAAACATAAGAGAGCTACACAACCAACAAAAGTCTACCAACTAACCGATAAGCCTAATTGCCACCTGCTGGATTACACCCCAATGCTTTAACACCAAAAATAACCCCACTAACATACCTCCCTCTGAAACCAGAGACAAGGAGGAAGATTCAAATAAAAACCCTGTACAAAGCCTTAGACCAGTGAAAACATCCAGAAAAGAAGTTTATTGACTGTACTCAATCTACACTGCAGTTAAAGGAACACCCAACATCGAGATGTGAATAAACCAATGCAGAAACTCTGGTAACTCAAATGGCAGAGTGTTTTATGTCCTCCAAACAACTGCACCAGTTCTCCAACAAGAGTTCTTAACCAGGCTAAACTGACTGGAATGACATGAAGATAAGTCAGAATATGGATAGCAATAAAGATAATGGAGATTCAGGAGGATGACAAAACCCAGTCAAAGGAAAATAAGAATCACAACTAAGTAATCCAACAGTTGAATGATGAAATATTCAGCCCAAAGGAACCTAAAAGGTCTTACACAGCTAAATGACACAATACAAGAATTTCACAATGCAATCACACGTATTAACAACAGAATAAACCAAGCTGAGGAAAGAATATCAGAACCTGAAAAATGTTGTTCTGAAATAAAATAGTCAAAATGAAATAAAGAAAAAAGAATAAAAAGGGATGAACAAAACCCAGAGAAGCATGGGATTATATAAAGAGGCAACATCTATGAATCATTGGCATCCTGAAAAGGAGGGTGAGAAAGCAAACAACTTAGCAAACATATTTCTGGATATCATCCATGAAAACTTCCCCAAACTTGATAGAGAGGTCAACAATTAAATTCAGGAAATACAGAGAGCTCCTTCAAGATTGTACACAATAAATCACCCCAAAGACACATAATCATCAGATTTTCCAAGGTTGAAATGAAAGAAAAAAATATTAAAGTCAGCTAAAGAGAAAGGGCAGGTAACTTACAAAAAAGAAAAAAAACTCCATCAGGAGAACAGTGGACTTCTCAGGTGAAAATCTACAAGCCAGAAGGGATTGGATGCTTATATTTATGATTTTTAAAGAAAAAAAAATCTTCAACCAAGAATTTCCTATGCAGCCAAACTAAGCTTCCTAAGTGAAAGAGAAATAAGATCCTTTTCAGACATGCAAATGTTGAAAAATTTATTGTGTGTCATTATGTGAGAGCCATCTCACAAGTAATGACACTCATAAGCTCAAAATAAAAGGACAAAGAAAAGTCTACCAACCAAAGGGAAAACATAAGCAGGGATTGCAATCCTAATTTCAGACAAAATGTATTTCAAACCAACGAAGATAAAAAAAGATGAAGAAGGGCATTACATAATGGTAAAGGGTTCAATTCAGTAAGAAGATCTAACTGTTCTAAATATATATTCACTCAACACAGGAGCATCCAGATTAATAAAACAGGTTTTTAGAGACCTACAAAGAGACATAGACTCCCACACAATAAAGTGGGAGACTTCAACACTCTACTGACTGTATTAGACAGATTATCAAGGCAGAGAATTAAGAAAGATATTCAGGGCCTAAACTCAACATTGGACCAAAATGGATATTATGGACCTTTATGGAACTCTCCACCCAAAACCAACAGAATATACATTCTTCTCATTGCCACGTGGCATATACTCTAAAATCAACCACATAATTAGACATAAAACTATCCTCAACAAGTGCAAAAGAACAAAAATCATACCAAACATACTCTTGGAACACAGTGCAATAAAAATAGAAGTCAAGACCATGAAAATAGTTCAAAACCATGCAATTACAACATTATCCTGAATTACTTTCAGGTAAATAATAAGATTAAGTCAGAAATCAAGAAGTTATTTGAGAATAATGAAAGCAAAGGTATAATGTACCAGAGTCTCTGGAACAAAGCAGAGACAGTGTTAAGAGGAAAATTCATAGCACTAAATTCTCACATTGAAAAGTTAGAAAGATTTTAAGTTAACAACCTAAATTCACAAGTGAAGGAATTGATGAAACAAGAAAAAAATCAACCTCAAAGTGAATGGAAGATGAGAAATAACAAAAAGCAAAGCTGAAATGAAAGAAATTAAGACAAGAAAAGACATTGAAAAGCTTAATGAATGCAGGAGTTGGTAAAATAGATTGGCCACTAGCTAGGCCAATAAAGAAGAAAAATGAGAAGATTCAAATAAACAAAATTAGAAATGATGATGGAAACGTTACTAAATAACCCACACAAATAAACAAAAAAAAAAAACATCAGAAACTACTGCAAACAACTCTACTCACACAAACCAGCAAATCTAGAAGAGATGAGTAAATTCCTGGACATATACACCCTTCCAAGACTGAGTCAGTAAAAAATTGATTCCCTGAAACGACCAATAACAAGCTGGGAAATTGAATCAGAAATAAATAGCCTATCAACCTATGCCTGGACCTAATGGATTTACAGTCGAATTCTATCTACCAGATGTACGAGGAAGAGCTCGTACTATTCCTAAAGAAACCTTCCCAGAAAATTGAGAAAGGACTCCTCTCCAACTCATTCTATGAGGCCAGCATAATTTGATACCCAAACCCAGCAGACATGCACACACACATACACACACACACACACAAACACTTCAGGCCGATATCCTTGGTGAACATAGATGTCAAAATCCACAGCAGAATACTTGCAAACCAAATTCAGCAGCTTATCAAAAAGCTAATCCACCATGATCAAATAGACTGCTGATAGCCAACCTGTGGCAAAGTTTCTCTGCCCTTTTGAGCTAAGACACTAGTGAGAGGGGTAATTTGGGGACTATCAGAGGCCATTACACCAGACAGCAAACTCACATCAGTCACTTTCTCTCCCCCATGACTCAAGTGTCTCTAACAGGGCACCACTGTGGAACACAAGCATTGAGAGACTATATTCCAAGCAGGAAAATTTACCTTTTTGTCTCCACAAACTGGGAGCTTCTGTAGAAATTCCTCACACACTTGAAGGGCAACAGCAGCACAATGCTGGTTGCAAGGAGATGCAAGGTTCCAGTGATTTAGCTCTCAGGAAGTGCTACTCCTAAGGGAAAGGAAATTGCTGGACTCTGAAAGCAAGGAGTAAAATCCCATTCCACCAGCCAACCAGCCGTGATGCTTGAGCCCAGATGTAGGGAGTGAGACTATTCCTCCCACAGTGTTCACTGCTGTAGACATAGCCTTTGCTACTCCCACAGGAATTTGGCACTGGTGAGGAGCAGGGCAGCCTGCTTGGAGCTGTGAGGAGTAACTGCATCCCTACTGGCAGCATGGTCTCTGAGCTTGAATTTGCTTGAAAGGTAGTGCATTAGTCTGCGTTCACACTGCTGATAAAGACATGCCTGAGACTGAGTAATTAATAAGGAAAAAGAGGTTGTATGGACTCACAGTTCCCTGTGGTTTGGGATGTCTCACAATCATGGCAAAAAGTGAAAGGCACATCTCACATGGTGGCAGAAAAGAGAGGAGAACTTGTACATGAAAACTGCCCTTTATAAAACCATCAGATCTCATGAGACTTATTCACTATCACAAGAACAGCATGGGAAAGACCTGCCCTCATGATTCAATTACCTCCCACTGGGTCCCTCCCACAACACATGAAAATTGTGGAAGCTACAATTTGAGATGAGATTTGAGTGGGGACACAACCAAACTATATCATTCCACCCCTGGTCCCTCCTAAATCTCATGTCCTCACATTTCAAAACCAATCATGCTATCTCAACAGTCCCCCAAAGTCTTAACTCATTTCAGCATTAACTCAAAGTTCACAGTCCAAAGTCCCATCTGAGACAAAGCAAGTCCATTCTGTCTATGAGCCTGTAAAATTAAAAGCAAGTTAGTTACTTCCCAGACACCATAGGTGTACAGGCATTGTGTAAATACGGCTGTTCTGAATGGGAGAAATTGGCCAAAACAAAAAGGCTAAAGGCCCCATGCAAGTCCATAATCCAGCAGAGCAGTCAAACCTTAAAGCTCCAGATTGATCTCCTTTGACTCCATGCCTCACATCCAAGTGATGCTGATGCAAGAGGTGGATTCACATGGTCATGGGCAGCTCTGTCCCTGTGCCTTTGCAGGGTATAGCCTCTCTCCTGGCTGATTTCATGGGCAGGAGTTGAGTGCCTGCAGCTTTTCCAGAAGCACAACACAAACTGCCAGTGGGTGTACCATTTTGGGTCTGGAGGATGGTAGCCCTCTTCTCACAGCTCCACTAGGCTAGGCCTCCAGACCTGTGTTGGAAGGGGCTACTGCAAAGGTCTCTGACATGCCCTGGAGACATTTTCTTCATTGCCTGGGTGATTAACATTTGACTCCTTGTTACTTATGCAAATTTCTGCAGACAGTGGCTTGAATTTCTCCTCAGAAAATTGGATTTTCCTTTCTATTGCATTGTCAGGTTGCAAATTTTCCTAACGTTTATGATTTGTTTTGCTTATAAAACTGAATGCCTTTAACAGCATCCAAGTCACTTCTTGAATGCTTTGCTGCTTAGAAATTTCTTCCATCAGATACCCTAAATCACCTCTCTCAAGTTCAGAGTTCCACAAATCTCTAGGGCAGGGGCAAAATGCTGCCAGCCTCTTTGCTAAAACATAACAAGAGTCACCTTTGCTTCAATTCCCAACAAATTCCTTATCTACATCTGAGACAACCCCAGCCTTGGTTTCATTGTCCATATCATTATCACCATTTTGGTCAAAGCCATTCAACAAGGTTCTAGGAAGTTCCAAACTGTCCCATATTTTCCTGTCTTCTTTTGAGCCCTCCAAACTGTTCCAATCTCTTCCTGTTACCCAGTTCCAAAGTTGCTTCCACATTTTTCAGTATCTTTACAGCAGTGCCCCACTGTACTGGTACCAATTTACTGTATTAGTCTGCTTTCACACCACCTATAAAGACATACCCGAGACTGGGTAATTTATAAGAAAAAAGAGGTTCAATGTACTCACAGTTCCACGTGGCTAGGGAGGCCTCACAATTACGGCAGGAAGTGAAAAGCACGTTTCACATGGCAGTGGACAAGAAAGGACAACTTGTCCAGGGAAACTCCTCTTTATAAAAATCATCAGACCTCATGAGACTTATTCAGTATCACAAGAACAGCATGGGAAAGACCTGCATCCATGATTTAATTACCTCCCACAGGGTCCTTCCCACACGTGGGAATTGTTGGAGCTACAATTCAAGATGAGATTTGGGTGGGGACACGGCAAAACCAGCTAATTCAACAGAAAAAGAAAAAACAAGGAATGAGATAGCTAAAATGAGTCCTTCTGGGGTCACACACACACGCACACACACAAAACCTTCAAAAATGGTTTAAACAACTATTCCTGCAAATGGGTAAAAATATAATAAAATCATATGTGGAACAATTTATGCCACAGAAAATTGTCAAAAATAATAAAATAACCAGCCAGCAATAAGTTGATTAAACACACCAACATACATGTAATATGAGTATCAGAAAGGGGAGTTAAAAAAGGGCAAGATAACATTGTAATGAAAGGAACCTAAGCACTGGATACTGCTTTGAACCCCAGTCCTAGGCCTTCTACACTAAAACCCAGCTGTAGGGAGGCCCCAAGGCCCCTGAATCCAGGCCAGTACCTCCAGATTGAGCATCCAGTCCTGTCCTAGAACCAGATGGGATCCCACATCCCCGTGCTCCACACTTGCTTGGCAGACTCAGCCTCTGGGCCTACCCCACTGTCAAGAGGACCGCAGAATCCCCAGGCACTGAATTGGCTTCGGGGTCAATCCAGCCCCAGTAGCTCTAGGCTTCTGGCTTGCCTGTGTGCCAAGCCATCCTGCATAATCTCAGAATCTAGGCCTACCTCACAGGTTCAGTCTCCAGGCTTCTATCACAGCCATGCATGCTCTAGTGGCCCTGGGGTCTGGACCATCCCCAGTACTGTACTGGCTTTTATTGCCCCAGACTTTAGGTTTGCCTGAGCACCAGGACAGCCCCCACATTTCCAGTTATCAGGTAAGCACTCACGAACCTAGCCTCCAGGCTGGTTTCTGTAGTTACAAGCTCCCAGGCCTTGCTGCCCCAGGCTCATGGCCCACTACATATTCCAAACCAGCCCAGACTTTGGTTGGCCCACTCTGCAACAGGCTTCAGGTTTGATCAAGTGCCAGATCAGCAACTGGGCTGATTTCCAATGACCCAAGCTCTAGGACCACCCCTTAGGGGCCAGTTTCCAACCTGGCCTCTGCAGTCACAGGAACCAGGCCAGCCCTCATGAACTTAGCCTCCAAACCAGCATCTGCATACCTAGCCTCCAGGTTGGTCTCCATGGAACCAGGGTCCAGATCAGCGCCCATAAGGCCATGATTCATATATTTTTTAGTATAAGTCCAGTCCCAGGATCCAGGTGGGTTCCAGTGGCCCCAGGCTCCAGTGGACCGAGGTTCCAGGCCTACTCAACAGATCCAGGGTCCAAGCCCATTTTAGTAGACCCCAGTGTCAGACTAGAACCATGTACAGAGGCTCAAAAACGACACCAGCGGACTCAGTAATCTCCATGTCAGTCCCCGTGCACTCAGGACTCAAGGATCAGGCCCATTACCTCAATGGAACCAGGCATTAGACCCATCCTAGCACGTGGCTGGCCCCTGTACTCAGGCTTAAAGCTCATCCACATACTTTGGCCACAAGGTCAGCCCTTGTGAAGGCAAGGGTTAGGCAGGCTCCAAGGAAACAAGCTTTATGTCAACCACTGTGGGTCCAAAATTTGTATTCACTCTATGAATTCAATCAACAAGTTCATCCCAGTGGTTGGAGGCTCCCAGTACAAACCTTCAGACACAGGCACTAGGCCTGGCCACTTAGTTACCCAGGAAATGGGCTAGCCTGTTCCAAGACTTTATTAGCAATTCCATCCATGAACCATTCAAGATGGCCTACCCAGAATCTCTGGACAACCTGATTCGTGAATGCCTTTCTCAGACAAAGCCAGTCTATAAAGACTAGAATAAGCCCCTACTTTTTCAAATGCACAGACACCAATGCACAGCCACAAGAATCAAGAGCAATTATGGATATGTCATAGATGGCTCTTATTATTCATAGATGGCTCTTATTATTTTGAGTTAAGTTTCTTCAATGTATAGTTGGTTGATGATTCTTTTATTATTATACTTAAAGTTCTAGGGTACATGTGCACAATATGCAGATTTGTTACATACGTATACATGTGCCATGTTGGTGTGCTGCACCCATTAACTCGTCATTTACATTAGATATATCTCCTAATGCTATCCCTCCCCCCTCCCACCACCCCTCGACAGGCCCCGGTGTGTGGTGTTCCCCACCCTGTGTCCATGTGTTCTCATTGTTCAATTCCCACCTATGAGTGAGAACATGCAGTGTTTGGTTTTCTGTCCTTGTGATAGTTTGCTCAGAATGATGGCTTCCAGCTGTCCCTACAAAGGACATGAACTCATCATTTTTTATGGCTGCATAGTATTCCATGGTGTATATGTGCCACATTTTCTTAATCTAGCCTATCATTGATGGATATTTGGGTTGGTTCCAAGTCTTTGCTATTGTGAACAGTGCCACAATAAACATACATATGCATGTGTCTTTATAGCAGCGTGATTTATAATCCTTTGGGTATATACCCAGTAATGGGATGGCTGGGTCAAATGGTGTTTCTAGTTCTAGATCCCTGAGGAATTGCCACACTGTCTTCCACAATAGTTGAACTAGTTTACAGTCCCACTAACAGTGTAAAAGCATTCCTATTTCTCCACATCCTCTCCAGCACCTGTTGTTTCCTGACTTTTTAATGATCGCCATTGGTGTGAGATGGTATCTCATGGTGGTTTTGATTTGCATTTCTCTGATGGCCAGTGATGATGAGCATTTTTTCATGTGTTTTTTGGCTGCATAAATGTCTTCTTTTGAGAAGTGTCTGTTCATATCCTTCGCCCACTTTTTGATGGGGTTGTTTGATTTTTTCTTGTAGATTTGTTGAAGTTCATTGTAGAGTCTGGATATTAGCCCTTTGTCAGATGGGTAGATTGCAACAATTTTCTCCCATTCTGTAGGTTGCCTGTTCACTCTGATGGTAGTTTCTTTTGCTGTGCAGAAGCTCTTTAGTTTAATTAGATCCCATTTCTCAATTTTGGCTTTTGTTGCTGTTGCTTTTGGTGTTTTAGACATGAAGTCCTTGCCCATGCCTAAATGGAGGCATCACACTACCTGACTTGAAACTATACTACAAGGCCACAGTAACCAAAACAGCATGGTACCAAAATAGAGATATAGACCAATGGAACAGAACAGACAGAGCCCTCAGAAATAATACCACACATCTACAACTATCTGATCTTTGACAAACCTGACAAAAACAAGAAATGGGGAAAGGATTCCCTATTTAATAAATGGTGCTGGGAAAACTGACTAGCCATATGTAGAAAGCTGAAACTGGAACCCTGCCTTACACCTTACACAAAAATTAATTCAAGATGAATTAAAAACTTAAATGTTAGACCTAAAACCATAAAAATCCTAGAAGAAAACCTAGGCAATAACATTCAGGTTGATGCTTTTTATCATGAAGGATGTTGGATTTTATTGAAAGCTTTTTCTGCATCTATTGAGATAATCACATTTTTTGCTTTCAATTCTATTCATGCAGTAAATCACATTTATTAATTTGCATACGTTGAACCTGTCTTGCATCCCAGGAATAAAGCCTATTTGATCATGGTGTATTAACTTTTTCATGTGCTGCTGGATTTAGTTTGTTGGTAATTTGCTGAGGTTTTTTGCATCTATGTTGATCACAGATATTGGCCTGAAGGTTGTTTTGTTTTGTTTTGTTTTGTTTTCATTTTGTTCTGCCAGATATTGGTACTTGACTGATACTGGCTTCATAGAATGAGTTAGTGAAGAGCTACTCCTCAAATTTTTGGAATAGTTTCAGTATAATTCAGCCAGTTCTTTATATATCTGGTAGAATTCACCTCTGAATTCATCTGATCCAGGGCTTTAGTTGGTTGATAGGCTTTTTGTTACTGATTTAATACCAGAGATATTAAATATTGGACTATTCAGTGTTTCAATCTCTCCCTGAATCAATCTTGAGAGATTGTACATTTCCAGGAATTTATCTATTTACTATAGATTTTCTAATTTGTTCACACAGAGTTCTTCATAGTATTCTTTGGGAATCTTAAGTATTTCTGTGGGATCACATGTAATATCATTTTTGTCATTTCTAATACTTATTTCTATCCTCTGTTCTTTTTATTTGTTAATTTTGCTAGTGGTTTATCAACCTTGCTTGCTTTTTCCTGAGAACTAACTCTTGGTTTCATTGATCTTTTGCATGGATTTTTGCCTCTCAATATTATTTGAGTCTTCTCTAATTTTAGTTATGTCTAATCTTCTGCTAGCTTTAAGGTTGGTTTGTCCTTTGTTTTCTAGGTCCTTTATATGCAAAACTAGATCGTTAATTAGAGATCTATCTATATTCACTATGAAGATATTTAATGCTATATACTTTCTTCATAACACTGCTTTAACTACATCCCAAATATTTTGGTAAGTTGTGTCCTTAGTTTCATTAATTTCAAAGAGTCTTTTGATTTCTGCTTTACTTTTCACGTTCACTCAGGAGTTATTCAAAAACAAGTTGTTTAATTACCGTAAATGTTTGTAGTTTTGAGTGATCTTACTGTCAATTTCTATTTTTATTGTACTGTGGTCCAAGAGTGTGTATATATAAATGAAGACTTGTTTTCTCACAGGGTAGGTTGTTGATCTTAGAATATGTTCCATGTGAAGATGAAAAGAATGCATATTTTGTGGTTATTGAATGGAATGTACTATAGAAGCCTATTAGGTCCAATTGGTCAAGTGTTGAGTTCATACTCAGAGTATCTTTGCTAGTTTTCTACCTCAGTGATCTGTCTGATGCTGTCAATGGGGTGCTGAGGCATTCTACTGTTATTGTGTAGTTGTCTAAGTCTTTTCATAGTCCAAGAATAGCTTTCTTTACAAATTTTAGGGCTCCAATGATGGATATATATATATATATATATATAATGGTTGTTAAGACTTCTTGTTGAACTGTATGCTTTATCATTATACAATGCCTCTATTCTCCTTAATTTTTATAGGTTTAAAATCTGTTTTATCTGATATAAGAATAGAGACTCCTGCTGTTTGTTTGTCTTATATTTACACAACATCACACTGAATAGACAAAATCTGGAAACATTCCCCTTGAGAACTGAAACAAGACAAGAACGCCCACTGGCTACTTTTACTCAATATAGTATTGGAAGTCCTAGCCAGAGCAATCAGGAAATAGAAATAAATAAAAGTAATGCAAATAGAAAAAGAAGAAGTCAAACTACCTTTACTGATAATAAAATTATATACCTAGAAAACCTCAAATGCTTCAAGGTAAGGATATTAGAAATGAAAAACGCATCCGGATACAAAACCAATGAACAAAAACATAATGTTTTAGGACATAAAATCAATGAAAAAAATTTAGTAGCATTGTTATACACAAATAATGTTCAGGCTGAGAGTCAAATTAACAGTACAATCCCATATACAATAGCCACAAAGAAAATGAAATACCTAGAAATAGCACTAACGAAGAAGGTGAAATATCTATGAAAGGAGAACTGCAAAATCTTCCTGAAAGAAATAAAAGATGACTGAAGTAAATTGAAAAACATTCCATGCTCATGGATTAGAAGAATCAATGTAATTAAAATGGCCATACCATCCAAAGCAATGTATAAGTTCAACCCTATTTGTAACAAACTACAAATGTCATTCTTCAAGAATTAATAAAATAACAATTCTAAAATTTATATGGAAACCTAAAGGAGCTCAAGTAGCCAAAGCAATCCTAAGCAAAAAGAACAAAACCATAAGCATCAGACTCTTTTACTTCATACTATACTATAAGGCTATAGTAACCAAAAGAGCAGGGTTCTGGTACAAAAAAAAAAAAACATTGAGTAATGGAATAGAATTGAAAACTCAGAAATACACTTACAACCATCTGATCTTCAACAAGGCTGACAAAAACAAACAATGGGAAAAGGACTCCCTATTCAAATGGTGCTCGGTTAACTGGCTAGCTATATGCAGCAGAATGAAACTAGATCCTTACCATAAACAAAAATTAACTCAAATGCATTAAATATTTAAGTGTAACACCTGCAACCATAAGAATCTTAGAAGACAAAGTAGGAAATACCTTTCTAAGCATTGGCCTTTGCAAATAGTTTATTTATAAGTCCCCCAAAGCAATTGCAACAAAACAAAAATTGACAAGGGGAACTTAATTAAACTAATGAGTTTCCACATAGCAAGGGAAACTATATATTGAGTAAATGGACAACCTAAAAAATAGGAGAAAATACTCACAAACTGTGCATCTGACAGAGGTCTAATATCCAGAATATATATGGAATTTAAACAAATAAACAAGCAAAACACAAATAACTCCATTAAAAATACACAAAAGATATAAACAGACACTTCTCAAAAGATGACATGCAAGCAGCCAACAGACATGAAAAAAATGCTCATCATTTCTAATCATCAGAGAAATGCAACTCAAAACCACATTGAGATGCCATCTTGCACCTGTCAGAATGGCTATTACTAAAGAGTCAAAAATCAACAGATGCTGGTGAGGCTGTGGATAAAAAGGAATGCTTATACACTGTTAGTGGGAATGTAAATTAGTTCACCAGCTGTGGAAAGCAGTTTGGAGATTTCTCACAATTAGATTCAACTCAAATAAGACTATATCAATACATAAAGAAACCGTCAGAAATCAAAGTGAATCCTGAAAGCAACAACAAAAAGAAACAAATTACAAATAATTTTTGTAATTGTAAATATTGTACAAATTCCAATAACCATAGTGGCAAGCTTCTCAGCAGAAATATTACAGGCCCCATGAGAGTTGAGTGATATAGTCAAAGTACTAAAGGAAAAAAAAAAAAAAAACAACAAACAAACAAAAAAAAAAAAACAGCCTGTCAACCAAAAATACTTTACCAAGCAAAGCTTTCCAGAAATAAATAAAATAAAAGACTTTCCCAAACACTAGCTGAGAGAGTTTAGTACCACCAAAGGTATCATAGAAGAAATGCTAAGGAAAATTCTTCAAGCTGAAGAGAAGAATGCTAGTTAGAAACACAAAACAGATAATATTATAAAACACACAAGGAAAAGTAAGTGTAAAGTAAAATTCAAAATACTCTGTTAGTGTAATGGTGATTTGTAAATCACTTCTATATTTAGTATAAAGATTAAAATACAAAACTATTAAAAATAATAGCTATAATAATTCAATAAAGGATACACTATATAAACATGTACATTGTAACACCAAAAAACTTAAATTGTGTCATGAAATGGAGTAGAATTGCTGAGGTTTTCTTCTGTGAATAAAGTTAAGCTGTTATCAGCTTAAAATAGCATATTATTACTGTAAGGTGTTCTATGAAACCTCAAGCAACCACAAAGCACAATCCTGTAGTATATATGGAGAAGATAAAAATAAGAAATCAAAAAATACTTCTAGGGAAAATCACCTGATCACATAGAAGATAGTAAAAGAAAAAAAAAGGAATAAAGCATCTACAAAACAATCAATCAATAATTAACACAATGGTAGTAGTCTTTAAATATCAATAAACAAATCTAAATGTATTAAATTCTCTAATTAAAAGTCAAAGAGTGGCTGAATGGATTAAATACAAAACAAAACTAGGCCCTACTGTATTCTGCCTACAAAAAAACTCACTTCATATTTAAGGACACACCTGGATTGGGAACAATAAACAGGAATGTGAAAAACAAATAAAATAGAAGTCAGATAAAATAGAAGTCAAGTCACAAACTGCAAAAAGAAACAAAGCAAGTCATTATACAAAGATAAAGGGATCTACTCATCAAAATAATAAAATAATTGTAAATACACATGTGTACAACATTAGAGCACATAAATATATAATGGAAACATTAATAGATCTGAAGTGACAGACAGTGACATGATAGTAGTAGAAAACTTTAATATCCCACTTTTAACAATGTGTACATCATTCAGAAAGAAAATAAATAAGATACCAGTAGAAATAAACAAAATAGTAGACCAAATGGAATAGACATATACAGAACATTCCATCCTACAGCAGCCAAATGCACATTTATTTCAAGAATATATGGAACATTCTCCAGGATAGATTCAATGGTAGCCTGGAAAACATATGTTAACTAATTGAAAAATATTGCAGTTATATCAAGTATATTTTCTGATATTGATGATATTAAACTGGAAATCAGTAACAGAGAGAATTTAATAAAATACAAATAGAAATCCCTGAAACATAATCTTGCGAAACAGCCAATGGGTAAAAAAAAATTAAAGGAATGTTAAAAATACATTAAGAAAACATAAAATGGAAATATAACATACGAAAACAAATAAGATTCATTAAAAGTAGTTTTAAGAGAAAAGATTATGGCAACGAATGTTTACACTGAAAAAGAAGAAAGATCTCAAATAAACAACCTGCTATTATACCTCAAGGAACTAGAAAGTGAAAGACAAACTAGACCAAAGTTAATTGAAGAAAATAAGTAATAAAGATCAGAGAATAAATAAAATGAAGACCAGAAAAACGACAGAAAAATCAATAAAGCAGAATTTATTTTTTGAAATGATGAAAAAAAATCTTAGGTAGATGAAGATAAAAAGAAAGAAAATGTAAATTAAAAAATTAAAAGGAAAGAGAAGACATTACAACTGATATTACAAAAAGTAAAAAGGAACATGAGAGTTTTGTATGGACAATTATATAACAAAAATTGGATAACCTAAAAGAAATGACTGTATTCTGAGAAACAGTACAACCCACCAAGACCAAATCTGGAAGAAAGGAAATCTGAACAGACCATTAATGACTATAAAAACTGAATCAGTAATAAATGTCTCTTCAAAGAAAAGTGCAGGACTTTGTGGTTTCATTGGTGAATTCTACCAAACATTTAAAGAAAGATTAATACCAAGGCTTCTCAAACTTTTCTAAAAATTAAGAAAGCAGGAATACTTCCAAACTGTTTTTGCAAAGCCAGCATGACCCTGATACACAAACCAGACAGTGACATTATAAGGAAAGAAAGTTACAGTTCAATATCCCTGATTAACATAGATGCCAAAATTCTCAACAAAATTCCAGTAAATGAAGTTCAACAGCACATTGAAAGAATAATTTACCATGACCAAGTAAAATTTATCCCAAGGATTCAAGAATGGTCTAACATACACAAATTTAGAGATGAGATGTACTATGTGTTAAGGAATAATGACCAAAAAATAATCATCTTAATTGATGCAGAAAAAGCATTTATTACATGTTCAAGATTCCTTCCTATAAAAGCTCTAAAACATTTAAGTGTGGAAGGAATGTGCCTCAATACAATAATGGCCATATATGACAAACATACAGTTAACATAGTCAATGACAAAAAGTTAAAAACATTTCTTTTAAGTTCAGAAAAAAGACAAAGATGTCTACTCTCAACATTTTTATTTGAATACTGGTAGTAATAGCCAAAGCAATTAGGAGGATAAATAGAAGACATTCAATTGAAAAGAAAAAAATTAAACTATTGTCTTTTTAATATGACATGATATTTTATATGAAATTCTTAAAATTGTTGATACTAAGAAATTACTTCAGTAAATTTGGAGTTTGTAAAGTAAGCATACAAAAATGAGTAGAGTTTTTGTACACTAACCTTGAACTATTAAATAGTAGAAGCAAAAAGCAAATTACATTTACAATAGCCACAAACATTAAAATACTTGGAAATAAATTTATGCAAAGTGGTGAAAGACCTACACACTGAAACTGTAAAACAATGAAGAAATTAATGAAAGAAGGCATAAATAAATGAAAATATATCCTGTGTGTTTGTGTATAGGAATAATTAATATTGTTAACATGCCCATACTACCCAATGTTATCTACAGATTCAATGCAATTCCTATCAAAATATAAATACTATTTTTATCAGAAGTTGAAAAAACAATTCTAAAATTAATTTAAAACTACAAATGACCCTGAATAGCTAAAGCAATCTGGAGCAATAAGAACAAAGCTGAAGACATCACCCTAGCTGACTTAAAAATATACTACAAAGCTATAGCAACCAAAGCAGCATAGTATTAGTATAAACAAAGACATCTAGAAGAATGGAATAGAGTAGGAAGCCAACAAATAAATCCAGGCATTTACAGTCCATTGATTTTTAACAAATTTGCTATAAATACACAATGGAGAAAAGATAGTTTCTTTAAGAAATGGTGCTGGGAAGAGTGGATATTCACATGCAGAGGAATCAAATTAGGCCCCTATATCACACCATATTAAAAAAATCAACTAAAAATGGTTGAAAGACTTAAATGTAAGATCTGAAACTGTAAAACTATTAGAAGAAAACATAGGATAAAGGTTTCATGACATTGGAGTGGGCAATGATCATTTTAATATCTATCCCCAAAAACACAGGCAAAAAAGTAAAAATAGACAAATGGGATTACATCAAACTGAAAATCTTCTGGACAGCTAAGGAAACAATAAACATAGCAAAGGAAACCTACAAAATCAGAGAAGATATTTCCAAGTCATTCATGTAAGAAGGGGTTAATATTTGGACATATAAGGAACTCCTACAACTCAACAGCAAAAATACATAAAACATGATTAAAAGATAAGGAAATAATCTGAATAGAAATTTCTCTAAAGAAGACATGCAAATGACCAGCAGGTATGTAAAAACATTGTTCAACATTGCTAAACAAAGTGGAGAGCAAATTAAAACCACAGTGAGATATTACCTCACACTTGCTAGAAGGGCTATTAAAAAAAAGATGAATAAGTGTTGGTGAGCATGTGAAGAAAAGGGAAATCTTACACACTATTGATTGAAATTTGAATTAGTACAGCTATTAAAAAATAGATTCAAGGGAGGGAAGATGGTCAACTAGAAGTTGCTAGTGTTTCCTGCTCTTATAGAAAGAAATATGAGGCAAGTGAATACTACACCTTCCACTGTAACATCCAGGTGCATGTACGCATTGGAATTTATCAAGAAAACAACTTGACCCATGGAGAACAGAGAAGAGAAAGACAGGATGACTGGCCCCCAACCCCCCGCCTCACGGGAGTAACATGGAGACAGGGGAGGCTTTCCTGCCCAGGGAAACAGTGAGTGAGAAACCCCAAGGACCTACATTGTTCCATGAATCCTTACAACCCTGGTGTCAGGAGAGCCTCTTGTGAACCTGCTCCACCAGGGCCTTCAGTCTGACATGCAGAGCTAAGTGGAGTCTTGGCAGAGCCATGACTCAGGCACACGTTGAGTCCTGGGAGCCTTGGATCCCTGGGCATTGTGGCAATAGCAGCTGCATCTCCAGCAAAGGGGCAGGTTAGCATCCCTTACATGCCCAAGGAAAGAGGCTGAATCCAGGGGGCTGAGCAACAGTGGCAAGCAGGCTTTACTTTCATGGAAACTTTCAGGAAAAGACCCACTGGCCTGGGACTCCAACCAACCACAGCCAGTGTTCTTGAGCTGGCAGCAGCTACACAACTCCTTGAAATGAAACTCTCAGGGGAAAGGTTGGGCTAGCATATTTGCTGTTTTGCAGCCTTTGCTGCTACTGCCTTAAGGCTCTAGAAAGTCCAAGGTGACTAAGTACTGGAGCAGATCCCCAGCATAGCACTGTCACTCTGCAGAGAAATGGCCAGACTGTTTATTATGCAGGTCCCAGGTCCCATTTTTCCTCATTCAGCAGGAGGTCCCAACCAGAAACTCCACCCACTACCAGTTGGAAATATCAGGCCCCTAGCAGCTCCACACCTCCCTGGGACAGAGCTTCCAGAGAGAGAGGTGGGGTGTCATCTTTGCTTTCTTGCAGCCCTTGCTTTAGCTGCCTTCAGACTCTGGAGAGTCTGTGAGAATAAGGGACTGGTGCCTACCCCCAGAACAGTGCAGCTGCTTAATGGAAAAGTGGCTGGCCTGTCTTCTATACAGGTCTCAGACATTACTTTTCCTCATTGGGAGGGGCTGCATGAACTGTGACTCCAGGATAACCACTTTGCTCCCACCTGACCACTTCAATCAAATGCACTCAGCTTTTCTCCGAAGAGAAGATCCCAGAATCAACCCACAACTCCTCCAGCATTGCAGCTGCAGTGGTACCTTTTTAAGCTCCCACAGGCAGGGGAAGGAACAAAGGGCCTAGTCGCTATGCTGGCACCCCAAGTGCACAGCAGCCAACATATACAGAGAACTCCAGTCCGTCTACTCTGGGAACTCCCATCCCCCACTCTTCACCAGGCAGGGACCCCAGCTCAGGACTGCAGAACAGCCACCAAACTTATGGCTGAGAAAGCCCACTTGTTGTGGTTCTGAAATTCCCTGGGGAGAGGCTCCCAGAGGCAACCAACAGCTCCTCTGCCATTGCCACATCGGTGGTTCTGCCCCTGCTGCCCTTGCTCTGAGGAAGAAATAAAGAGCCTGAGGGCTACACCCAAGCTTACAGCATGCCACAATCACCACATTAAGAAGAGACCTGTCTCTCCTACCTGTGAGCCCTTGAGCACTTGCTCCACAACAACCAGAACCCTCAGCTCAGGCCAGCAGTGCAGCCACACCACCCCCTGGTTGAACACTCCCAGTAGTAACAGCTCCATGTTTCTTGGAGGTGGAGTTCCCAGTGGCAACTGAAAGCCCATCTGCCGCTGCCTCTGCAGTGATACTGCCCCTCCTCCCCTCAAACTGAGGAAAGTGCAAAGACCCTAAGTGCCTTATTAACACTTCCAGCAAGCTGCAATTACCCTAAGTAGAGGAGGCCAGTCTGTCTCCCACAGGACCCACCTACCACCCCTGCTCATTGCCAGGCAGGGGTTCCCTGGCTTGGGCCCACAGTGCAACCCCTTCCTTCTGGGATGACCACACTGATTGATTGCTGCTCTACGTCTCTCTGGAGTGTAGCTCCAGAAGAAAAGTGAAAGACCCTCGGGCACAATTACCGTCAGAGGATCTTTTCCTAGAGGTGTCTTCCTCTACTGCCTCCAAGTTGAGGAGGGAAGATGAACTCTGAGATCAACCCAGAGCTGTGGTGTGCAGCCTGGGTTTGCCAAGTCGTGATCTGCAGCCAGCATTCAAGTGAGAGAGAAGCCCACACTTTCAGAGCATTGAAAGAAGGCACAGCTGTAACTGTGAGGAAATACGGAGAAGTCACATGATTGAGCAAGAGCCTACATACTGACAATTATGCTTAAGCGCCACCTACTGGATCATATCTGAAATGTTAACAACAAAAATACTTTGCTTAAGTACCACCCTGTGAAACCAAAGATAAGAAGTTAGCTTCAAATCAAGACCCTGTGCAAAGTGTTTGCTCTCTGGAAACATTGGGAAAAGAATTTTCCTGAATGTACTCAATCTACACTGCAGTTAAAAGAACACTCATACAGAGAAATAAGAAAGAACCAGCAAAATAAATCTGGCAGGTCAAATGGCCAGAGAGTCTTCTGTCCTTGAAGTGACCACTCTATTTTCCAGCAAGAGTTCTTAATAAGGATGAGATGTCTGTGATGAAATAAATAGAACTCAGAATATGGATAGGAATGAAGATCATTGAGATTCATGAGAACATAAAAACTCAGTCAATGCAAGGAATCTAAGAATTACAAGAAGATGGTACACTTCATCTTCCAACTACCAACAAAGATGATAGCTGACATACAAAATAGGCAGCATAAAGAAGATACTAACTGATCTCATAAAGCTAAAAAAAAGAGAACTACAAGAATTTCATAACGCAATCACAAGTATTAACAGAAGAATAGACCAAGCCAAAAAAAGAATCTCAGAATTTGAAGACTGCCTCTCTGAAATAAGAAAGGGAAACAAAAGTTCTTTTTTAATGAAATTGAATGAAAAAAAACTCTGAGAAATATGGGATTATGTAAATGGACGAAATCTACAAATCACTGGCATCCCTGAAAGAGACAGGGAGAAGGTAAGCAATGTTAAAAACTTATTTCAAGATATCTTCCATGAAAACTTTCTGAACCTTGCTAGAGAGGCCAACATTCAAATTAAGAAAATGCAGAGAACCTCTGTGAGATACTACATAACAAGATCTTCCCAAGACAAATAATCATTAGATGTCCAAAGGTCAAAATGAAAGAAAAATTGTAAATGATAGCTAGAGAGAAAAAGCAAGCCACCTGCAAAAGGGAACCCCATCAGGCTAACAGCAGACCTTTCAGCAGAAACCCTACAATCTAGAAGAGATTGGGGGGCCTATATTCAACATTCTTAAAGAAAAAAAAGATCTTCAACCAAGAATTTCATATCCAGCCAAACTAAGACTCATAAGTAAAGAAGAAACAAAACTATTTTAAGACAAGCAAATGCCTGTTACTAGCAGACCTTTCTTACAAGAACTTCAGAAAGAAACACTAAATATGGAAAGGAAAGATTTTTACAAGGCACTACAAGAACACAATTAAGTACACAGGCCAGTGACACCTTAAAACAATCACACAGACAAGTTCATATAATAACCAGCTAACAACAAGATGACAGGATCAAATCCACACATATCAATATTAACCTAGAGTGTAAATGGTCTAAATGCCCCAATTAAAAGGCACAGAGTGACAAGCTGGATAAACAAGCAAGACCCAATCATATGCTGTCTTTAATCTCATGTACAGACACATAGGTTCAAAATAGAAGGATGAAGAAAAATCTGCCAAGCAAGTGGAAAAGAGAAAAGCAGGAGTTGCAATCCTAACTTCAGACAATACAAATGTTCAACCAAAATTAAACCAACAAAGATCAAGAAAGACAAGGGAGAGCATTATATGATAGTAATAGTTTAAATTCAAAAAGAAGACCTAACTATTCTAAATATATATGCATCTAACCCAGGAGCACCTAGATTCATAGAGCAAGTTCGTAGAGACCTACAAGCAGAATTAGACTCCTACACAATAATAGTGGAAGACTTCAGTACCCCACTAAAGGTGCTAGATAAATCATTGAGGCATAAAACTTACAAATATATTCAGGACCTAAAATAAACACTGGATCAAATAGACCTGATAGATTTCTAGAGAATTTGCCAGCCCCAGAAAGCAGAATATACATTCTTCTCATTGCCACCTGGCACATATCACTCCGTGTCTGAACACATCTAGTAGTAATGGCTACTCTAAACTCCAAATGGAACTCTAAATTGGAAAACACAATAGGACATCAAACAATTCTCAGCAAATGCAAAAGAACTAATATCAAACCAACCACTCTCAGACTACAGCAAAATAAAATTAGAAATCAAGGCTAAAAATATTGCTCAAAGCCATACAATTACATGAAAATTAAACAACCTGCTTGTGAATGACTTCCGGTAAGAAATGAAATTAAGGGAGGTCACAACCTACTCATCTGACAAAGGGCTAATATCCAGAATCTACAATGAACTCAAATTTACAAGAAAAAAACAAACAACTCCATCAAAAAGTGGGCAAAGGACATGAACAGACACTTCTCAAAAGAAGACATTTATGCAGCCAAAAAACACATGAAAAAATGCTCATCATCACTGGCCATCAGAGAAATGCAAATCAAAACCACAGTGAGATACCATCTGTAAACCATCATTCTCAGTAAAGTATCGCAAGGACATAAAACCAAATTACTGCATGTTCTCACTCATAGGTGGGAATTGAACAATGAGAACACATGGACACAGGAAGGGGAATATCACAGTCCGGGGACTGTTGTGGGGTGAGGGGAGGGGGGAGGGACAGCATTAGGAGATATACCTAATGCTAAATGACGAGTTAATGGGTGCAGCACACCAACATGGCACATGTATACATATGTAACAAACCTGCACATTGTGCACATGTACCCTAAAACTTAAAGTATAATAATAATAAAAAAAGAAAAAAAAGAAGGGAAGAATCAAGAAGTTATTTGAAACAAATGAGAACAAAGACACAAGAACCCAGAATCTCTGGAACATAGCTAAGTCAGTCTTAAGAGGAAAAATTATAGCACTAAACACCCACATAGAAAAGTATGAGAGTTTTCAGGTTTACAACCTAATATAACATCTAAAAGAACTAGAGAACCAAGAGCAAACCAACTTCAAAGCTAGCAGAAGACAAGAAATAACCCAAATCAGAGCTAAACTAAAAGAAACTAAAAAACAAACAAACAACAACAACAACAACAACAACAAAAACATTTAAAAGATCAACAAATCCAGAAATTGGTTTTCTGAAAAATTTAATTAAATAGATAGACCACCAGCTAGAAAAATAAAGAAGGGAAGAGAGAATGTTCAAATAAACACAATTAGAAACAACAAGGGGGATGCTACCACTGATGCCAAGTAAATACAAGTAAACATCCCAGAATGATATGAATACCTCTATTCACACAAACTAGACAATTTAGAAGAAATGGATAAATTCCTGGATACGTACACCTTCCCAAGACTGAAGCAAAAATAAATGGAATTCTTGAACAGTCCAATAACAAGCTCCAAAATTGAATCAGTAATAAATAGACTAACACTCAAATAAAAGCCCAGGACCGGATAAATTTATGGCCACATTGTACTAGATGTACAAAGAAGAGTTGATACAATTTCTAGAGAAACCATTTCAAGTAATTGAGAAAAAGAAATTCTTCCCTAATTTATTCTGAGGCCAGCATCATCTTGATACCAAAACCTTGGAAAGATACAACAACAACAACAAAAAGAAAATGTTAGGCAAATATCCTGAATGAATGTCAATGCAAAAATCCTCAACAAAAAACTGGCTAACCAAATCCAGTAGCACATCAAAAAGCTTATTCACCATGATAAAGTAGGCTTTATTCCTGGTATGGAATGTTGGTTCAACTTATGCAAATCAATAAATGTAATTCTTCACATAAACAGAACTAAAGACAAAAATCAAGTGATTATCTCAATAGATTAACAAAAGGTTTTTGATAAAATTCAATATCCTCCATGTTAAAAACGCTCAGCAAACTATGTATTGAAGAAACAAATCTCAAAATAATGAGTCATCCATGACAAGCCCACAGCTAACATCATACTGAATGGGCAAAAGCTAAAAGCATTGTCATTGAAAACTGGCACAAGACAAGGATGCCCTCTCTCACCACTCCTATTCAAAATAGTACTGGAAGTCCTGTCCTGAGCAATCAGGTAAGAAAATGAAATAAAACACATCCAAATAGAAGGAAAGGAAGTCAAAGTATCTCTCTTTGCACATAAGATGATTTTATACCTAGAAAACGCTATAGTCTCAGTCCAAAAGCTGCTTTAAGCTGATAAAAACAACTTCAGGACAGTCTCAGGATACAAAATCCATGTACAAATATCATTACCTTCCAAAACACCAACAACATTAGACAAGAGCCACATCTGCAATGCAATTCAATTCACAATCACCCCAAAAAGAATAAAATTCCTAAAAATTCAACAAACCAGAGAAATGAAAGATCTATTCAAGGAAAACTACAAAACAGTGCTCAAAAAAAAAAAAAAAATCAGAGATGACACAAATAAGTGGAAAAACATTCCATGCTCATGGATAGGAAGAATCAATATTATTAAAATGGTCATACTTCCCAAAGCAATTTAGAGATTCAATGCTAGTCCTATTGAACAAACAATTACATTTTTCACAGAACTAAACAAAAAAAAGTTTCAAAATTCGTGTGGGACAACAACAAACAGTGCTCAAATAGCCAAGGAAATCATAAGCAAAATGAAAAAAGCTGGAAGTATCACTCTACCTGACTTCAAATTATGCTGCAAGGCTACAGTAACTAAAACAGCATGGTACTAGCACAAATACAGACACATAAGCCAGTGGAACAGAATAGAGAGCCTCAAAATAGGGCCATACACCTACAACCATCTGATCTTTCTCAAAGCTGACAAAAAAGAAAGCAATGTGGAAGGGGCTCCCTATTCAATAAATGGTATTGGAAAACTGGCTAACCATATGCAGAATATTGAAACTGGACCTGTCCCTTACAGCATATCGAAAAATTAATTAAAGATGGATTAAAGACTTAAATGTAAACCCCAACACTATAGAAACTCTGGAAGACAACCTAGGCAATACCTTTTGGGCATAGGAACAAGGAAAGATTTCATGAAGAAGCCAAAAGCAATTGCAACAAAAGCAAAAATTGACAAATGGGATCTAATTAAACTAAAGAGCTTCTGCAGAGCAAAGAAAACTCTCAACAGAGTAAACAAACGACCTTCAGAATTGGAGAAAACATTTGCAAACTATGTATCTGACAAAGGTGTAATATCCAGCATCTATAAGGAACTTAAATTAGCAAGAAAAATAATACACCTATTAAAAATTGAACAAAGGACAAGAAAAAAATCATTTTAAAGAGGAGACACCCATGAAGCCAAGTATGTGGAAAAAAAGAAGCTCAACAACACTGATCATTAGAGAAATGCAAATGAAAACCACAATGAGATACCATCTCACACCATTCAGAATGGTGATTATTAAAAAGTCAAGAAACAGCAGATGGTTATAATGTTGCAGGGAAAAAGGAATGCTTTTACACTGTTGGTGAGAATGTAAATTAGTTAAACCATTGTGAAATACAGTGTGGCCATTCCTCAAAGATCTAGAAGCAGAAATACCATTTGACCCTACAATAACAATACTGTGCATATACCCAAAGGAATATAAATTGTTCTGTTATAAAGACACATGCATAGGTATGTTCATTGCAGCACTATTCGCAATAGCGAAGACACGGAATCAACCTAAATGCCTATTAATGGGAAACTGGATAAAGAAAATGTGGGTATGTATACACCACAGAATACTATGCAGCCATAATGAAGGACAAGATCATGTTCTTTGCAGGAACATGGATGGAGCTGGAACAGAAAACCAAACACTTCATATTCTCACTTGTAAGTGGGAGCTAAATGAGGAGAACACATGGACACAAAGAAGGGAACGACAGACACTGGGGACTACCAGAGGGAGGAAGGAGAGGACCCGGAAAAGTAACTAATGAGTACTAGGCTTACTAGGCTTAATACCTGAGTGACAAAATAATCTGTACAACATACACTTATCACACAAGTTTACCCATATAACAAACCTGCACATGTACCACTGACCTTAAAAATTAAAGAAATATACATACATATATTTATGTTATATATATAAATTATAGAAATATATATATTTACTTTATATATATATAAATTACAGCAATATATATATTTACTTTAGAATTGATGGCAGTATAGTCTGAGACTGTACACTCTCTTTTTACAATGCTATTCATGTATTATTTGATAAATTATTAACATAAATTAAATTTTCAATAAAGAATAAAAGAAAATAAATACAAATATGCTTTGACCCTTAACTTTCTGTATGTGGAATCCATCATACAGACTTTAAATATCAGTTGTTTTATATTCATTAATTTATTGCTTTATTCAAATACATTTGTTAAAATCCTATTTGTCACTATCCTAGAAATTGAAGATAATTAGTGAAAAAAGATCCATGGTGAAAAAAGAGCTGGAATATTTATCAATATAAAAAGTTTTGTATAAACTGTTTTATGTCCATACTATAGACTAAAGTGTGTGAACCTATTTGACTCTTCAATAGTTTTGGAAGGACATCTATGCCAAACTGTTGACAGCCATATAATAAAGCAGAACACAGAAACCTTGGGTACTTCTATCCCTAATAAAATTATTTGTAATTTACCTTTTCAAATTTATTGGTTTCCATTTTAAACTATAAGCTTTGTTTTTAAAATTTCAAAGGAATGGCCAGGTGAGGTGGCTCATGCCTGTAAGCCCAGTACTTTGGGAGGCTGAGGCAGGAGGATCACCTGAGGTCAGGAGTTCGAAACCAGCCTGGCCAACATGGTGAAACCCCGTCTCTACTAAAAATACAAAAAATTAGCTGGGCATGGTACCACATGCCTGGAATCCCAGCTACTTGGGAGGCTGAGGCAGGAGAATTTCTGGAACCTGGGAGGCAGAGGTTGCAGTGAGATGAGATCGCGCCATTGCACTCCAGCCTGGGCAACAAGAGTGAAACTCCGTCTCAAAAAAAAAAAAAAAAAAAAAAATTCAAAGGAACGTCTTTGGGCGTATATTCTGAACTTTATGCTTTGCTTTACTAATGCTTTATTCTGTGTGTCCTTTTAATAGCCAGAGGCTTATTAATATACAATATTTTTAGATGGCATACTGTGTTTCTAAACTATATATAATGTAAATTGGGTAACTAATTTATAGTAAAAGAAAACATTTCATTTATGTATTATTAATTGACAAAATTACAAGTATTTTGGTATAAAATGTGATATTTTAATATACATATTGTGAAAAAAATTATTCAAGGTGAGAACTGAGTAGTCATATGTAAAAGTAGGTATTTCTGCTAAGTTTATTTAAAAACAAACATCTGTTTTTTAAACACATATATTATTTAGACAGTTTTTTCTAATCATAGGCCACATCTACATTATGCAAATATCCAGAGAAACAGGAAAATGGAAAAATTGTAACCACATGCCCAGATGTAAGGCTACCCAATGTCAAACAGCTGGAAATAGCTGGAAGCCTGACCAAAAAGTTCAGTTTTTATCCAGATGTTTGGATTCACATAGTGGCAACCAAAGATGACATCCAAAGTCTAGTTATTTGATCTCTATATGAGAAAAAGCATGTCTACACAAAATGAATAACTCTACATTGATGGTATTTTGACAACTACCCTGTCACCACAATAAAAAGAAAATAAACAGATTATTTGTGTTTACCTAAAAACTACTTATCCTACAATAAGCTTTTATTTCAGGCTTGAATGAATGTAATCAACCCTATGCTCTTCTCACAAACTACTTCTGATACTCATGGATTTACATGGTCTAGGCATGATCCAGGACATCTTCTAACTTACTTCTCTATGAGAAACTAATAATGCCTTCCCAGAATACCGTGTTTGAACCATTTCATAACTGAGAGTCATTTTCTTTAACATGAAAATCCCCTTCTGTGGACACTGTTATCCTTTGTCCTTTACAGTAATTAATACATATCTTGTCAGTGGCCATTCACAGTATTTTTCCCAGCATCCTGTCCCTGTCTCAACCCTGAATGCCAATCATTTTCTGGAAACTTAGCTGCTTTGTTTTCAGAATGGACTGTAACCAACCAAGGACCTGAAATCTCTCCTGTGGTTGTTTTCCAAACTTTAGGCCTTGGGAAACAAACCTTCAACTCAAATATACACACCATTTGGCTTCTGTCGAAGTACTCATCACTTCAGTGTACCCCTCCATGTCACCTCAGATACAAAATTATTTTATCTGTAACCTATAATATAAAACAAACTCTGAAATGTTTTAGCATAAAGCACTTAAAAATAGTAAATTTGCTTGAATTTTATACCAGCATAGAGATAAGTTTCTTTATGAAGAGCTACAGTAAAAGTGAGCTGGCACGTGTTTACAGATACATTTCTATAATAGACAAGCAGGACAATTGTTGATGAAAAATTAAGTCATTTAGGAAGACACTTAATGAGGAAGATAAAGTATTTTGATAGTAGGGCTATTTCTTATGTGTAAAATAATAAAACTTTTGAATAATCTACTAGTGGTCTTGAAATTATTAATCAATAGGAGACTCTGCTGATTGATACCATTAGTTGAATCTGATGTTTTTGTTGATATAGTTATTTCATTTGAAAATCTTATCTATAATTCTAAAAAATAATTAACAGTAATTAAACTGGAGTTTTCAATATAGGTTGGCTATTTTTATTCTGCTTAATAGAAAAGATGATTAAATCAATATCACATGGAACATAATATGCCCTCCACACATACAATCCATTTAATGAGATAAATGTAGCTTTGTGTATACTATAGAGTTTGATGGCATTTAATTTTAGTTTTCTTTCTATTGTTATTTTAGAAAGAAAATGTAATTTTTTAAAAATCTATTGAAAGTGATTTTATAACATAGCAAACTGTATTTTTCCTATTCAATATTTTGCTCCCTTCATTTTTCCCCTGTATTTTGGTATTGCTCTTTTTATTCTTTGGTAACATTTATGTTATACTTTATTTTTTACTTTATTTTTATTTTTTATTTATGTTATATACAAAGAAATTTGGTTATTAATACTTTCTATATATAATACTTTATTCTGGAATTTGAAACCAGTATTTTAAATTACATTTATTTAGAAGCCTTTGTGTAAACTATTATTTACTCTTTATTTCTTGTCTTTATTTACAAGTGGCAGCTCAGTGATGTTTACTTCCATTAGTTAATATGTTAAGAATATTTCAAATATAACTATAGCTTGGACATCCTTAAGTATGTGACTATAAAACTAGTCTTATGGTCTTCATTATCTGAATTTTTCAAAGTCTTAAATCAAAGCGGTTTAATCCTAAATGTTCTGTTTAATTCCATCAATTCTCCACTTGACTTGGTATAAGCAGACAATTTTTATGTCATAAAATGCAAACCTCACAGAAACATATTTTTACTCTGCAAAATATTCAGGAATGTATATGTACTTTGCTCTCCATTTACCAAAGTCATTTATAGCCATATGCATTAGGTAAAAACAGGCATGCATATATTCATAATTATGTCTATGCTCTTCCAATGCACACATTTTCTTCCAGCATAACAGTACATTACATTTTTTGGTAGTAATTGAATTGAGGACTTCTTTCAATCATTCCACATCATTTAATATTAATCTAAGCAACAGTCTGCATCTCTTTTAATGCTGATTTTCAAAAATACTTAAGAGAAATGAAACTTTAAAAATTCTAAGTCATTGTTCAATTTACACATTTTTTAATATCAGTCCATTTACCAGTGACATACATAAATGTTTCCTGTGAACAGAATTAATTTTTAATTTTACTGAATCAATGTTAACCAGGAAAAAGGTAATTGTTGTCAAGAGTACTCAAATTGTCAGAATATCCTTCAATCTAAAAGCTGTTAGAATCTGTGCAAAAGTAATTACTGAAACTCTATTCAACTGTAATAATAACCTGCCACTGATGACAGCAATTACTGGGAACGCGTAATAGAAATCAAAGGCACATTTTTCTCTGACAAGTGCATTTCTAACTAACGTTTACATTGGCTGAATAGTGTTGACAATGATGATGTGCTGTATCATTCTTAATCACGGCTGGCATGATGTTACAGTTTGAACTGCTTACTGTTCGAAAGAGACTAATTGCTTGTTTCATTTGACACTGTCCAGGCTCTCTGTACACAGGAATATATATTTTAGATGAATAGCGGTTAAATGCTATCTTCCTTTGCCTGTTTTACATCCTTTTAATGTGTGAGTTTTAAGTACATTGTACCTCAAATGAAAGAAACTGATTGCAGTAAAGCCAAATTGGCAAGACAAATTTCTAAGATTTTTCAAAAGTTTGGTAACCCATAGTTATGTCAAATTATGGAGGCTTTGTTTAATTTTTACCTTTAGCATTGGTCATCTTCATTATCAGCCCTCTTGGACGTGCTCCCTACCATATCTTGAAGTGACATAACAAGCATCCCCTTTCAAGAGATTGTCTGATATTATCACGAGTAACAACAACAACAAAACCTGAAGGAGGTATGAGATGGCCTATTGTCTTGAATGAGTCTGAAGGTAAAACACTGTAGATAACGTGTTTTTCTTTCTCAAAAATAGAATAGATATGACAGAATTAAAAAAGAAATATAATCCAGTTTCACAGAGGAAACAAGGAAAAGGTATCAACATTTAAGGGTCTTCAATATAAATTAATACTTAACTTTTTTACACTGTTCAATTGAATTGAATTTTCTTAATTAGTTGACTTCTAAAGGAATTGTACAGCAATTTTCCCTAAGAGAATTGTGAGAAAAACATAAATATTTAATAGGGGAAAATCATGTGGCCCTCTTTTTTGGTGCCCAGGACACAAAATAACATTTTGGATAAAGATACTTACATCTTGGATTTTAGACTAGGCTCATTTTCGAGGACAAAGTTTTAAAACCAAGCTAAGTGAATTGTTGCATGTTGTTATTTTTCTTTGTTCTAGACTTGACTCTGGAATGTTCTCAGTGAATTAAGTTAGCTCAGTTCTTGTTAACAGTTTGATCAGGAACACTCAATTCAAGTGATTTCACAACTCTGGTATGTGAAACTATAGAATATAGGATGTAGAGGCTATGAAGAAAATAGAGTCTGCAACCTCTGTAGATAAACAGCCAGTAAATAAACCATCTCTTAAACTGTTATGGGGACAAATTATGAGGATATATACATTCACTCTAATAACATTAGTTTCCATACATTTATTCACTGTGAATTAGAACAAGCAAAATAAATATTGGATGAAAATAATCAGTTTATTTTAGGACTCCAAGTTTTCAAAGAGGAAAATTTAATAAAATGTAAAGTTAGTATAGCTGCAGTGGCTCATTCCTGTAATCTCAGCACTTTGGGAAGCCGAGGCAGGTGGGTCACTTGAGGTCAGGTGTTTGAGACCAGCCTGGCCAACAGGGTGAAACCCTGTCTTTACTAAAAACACAAAAATTAGCTGTGTGTGGTGGTGGTGCCTATAATCTCAGCTACTCCGGAGGCTAAGACAAGAGAATTGCTTGAACCAGGTAGGTTAAGGTTGCAGTGAGCTGAGATTGCACTGCTGCACTCCAATTTGTGTGACAGAGTGAGACTGTCCCAAAATACAAAATAAAATAAAATAAAAATTTTGCATTCGATCTTATTTCTTTGAGCAGTGGTTTGTAGTTCTCCTTGAAGAGGTCCTTCACATCCCTTGTTAGCTGTATTCCTAGGTATTTTATTCTCTTTTTAGCGATTATGAATGGGAGTTCATTCATGATTTGGCTCTCTGCTTGCCTATTGTTGCTGTACAGGAATGCTTGTGATTTTTGCAAATTGGTTTTATATCCTGAGACTTTGCTGCAGTTGCTTATCAGTTCAAAAAGTTTTTGGGCTGAGATGATGGGGTTTTCTGAATATAAAATCATGTTGCCTGCAAACAGACAACTTGACTTCCTCTCCTTATTTGAATATCCTTTATTTATTTCTCGTGCCTGATTGGCCTGGCCAGAACTTTCAATACTATGTTGAATAGGCATGATGAGAGAGGGCATCCTTGTCTTGTACTGGTTTTCAAAGGTAATGCTTCCAGCTGTTGCCCATTCAATATGATATTGACTGTGGGTTTGTCATAAATAGCCGTTATTATTTTGAGATATGTTCCATCAATACCTAGTTTATTGAGAGTTTTTAACATGAAGGGATGTTGAATTTTACCAAAGGACTTTTCTGCATCTATTAAGATAATCATGTGGTTTTTGTTTTTAGTTCTGTTTATGTGATGGATCGTGTTTATTGATTAGCATATGTTGAATCAGCCTTGCATCCCAGGGATGAAGCCAACTTGATTGTAGTAGATAAGTTTTTTTGATGTGCTGCCAGATTTGGTTTGCCAGTATTTTATTGGGGTTTTTCACATCGATGTTCATCAGGGATATTGGCCTGAATTTTTCTTTTTTGTTGCTGTGTCTCTACCTGATTTTGGTATCAGGATGATGCTGGCTTCAAAAAATGATTTAGGGAGGATACCCTCCTTTTCAATTGTTTGGAGTAGCTTCAGAAAGAATGGTACCAGCTCCTCTTTGTGTTTCTGGTAAAATTCAGCTGTGAATATGTCTGGTCTTGGTCTTTTTTTGGTTGGTAGCCTATGAATTACTGCCTTAATTTCAGAGCTTGTTATTGGTCTATTCAGGGATTCAACTTCTTCCTGGTTTATTCTTGGTAGGATGTGTGTGTCCAGGAATTTCTCTATTTCTTCTAGATTTTTTCAGTTTATTTGCATAGAGGTGTTTGTAGTATTCTCTGATGGTAGTTTATATTTCTGTGGGGTCATTGGTGATAGCCCCTTTATCATTTCTTATTTTGTTTATTTGATTCTTCTCTCTCTTCTTTATTAGTTTAGCTAGTGGTCTATCTATTCTGTTAATTTTTTTAAAAAAACCAGCTCATGATTTCATTTGTTTTTTGAAGATTTTTTTGTGTGTGTCTGTATCTCCTTCAATTCTTCTTTGATCTTAGTTAGTTCTTTTCTTCTGCTAGCTTTTGGATTAGTTTGCTCTTGCCTCTCTAGCTCTTTTAATTGTGATGTTAGGATATTGATTTGAGATCCTTCTAGCTTTCTGATATAGGCGTTTAGTGCTATAGATTACCCTCTTAACACTGCTTTAGCTGTGTCCCAGAGATTCTGGTACGTTGTCTCTTTGTTCTCATTGGTTTCAAAGAACTTCTTGATTTCTGCATTAATTCCATTATCTACCTAGGAGTCATTCAGGAACTGGTTGTTCAATTTCCATGAAATTGTGTGGTTTTGAGTGAGTTTCTTAATCCTGAGTTCTAATTTGATTGCACAGTGGTCTGAGAGACTGTTCGTTATGATTTCAGTTATTTTGCATTTGCTAAGGAGTGTTTTACTTCCAATTATGTGGTCATTTTACAATAAGTGCTGTACTCATCAAATTACCATTGACATTCTTCACAGAATTAAAAAAGTTATAAATTTCATATGGAATCAAAGAAGACCCTATATAGCCAAGAAAATCCTAAGCAAAAAACAAAGCTGGAGGCATAATGCTACCTGACTTCAAACTATACTATAAGGCTACAGTAACCAAAACAGCATGGCACTGCTGACAAAACAGACATAGAGACCAATGGAGCAGAACAGAGACCTCAGAACGAATATCAGACATCTACAACCATCTGATCTTTGACAAGCCTGACAAAAACAAGCAATGGGGAAAGGATTTCCCATTCAGTAAATGGTGCTGGGAAAACTGGCTAGCCATATGCAGAAAAAAGAAACTGGGCCCATTCCTTACACCTTATACAAAAAATTAACTCAAAATGGATTAAAGACTTAAATGTAAAATCCAAAACCATAAAAACCATAGAAGAAAACCTAGGCAATAACACTCAGGTCATAGGCATTGGCAAAGACTTCATGACAAAAAATGTCAAAAGCATGGGCAACAAAAGCCAAAATTGACAAATGGGATCGAATTAAACTAAAGAGCTTCTGCACAGCAAAACAAACTGTCATCAGAGTGAACAGGCAACCTACAGAAGGGGAGAAAATTTTTGCAATCTACCCATCTGAGAATGTATAATATCCAAAATTTACAAGAAATTTAAACATATTTACAAGAAAAAAAAAACAACCCCATCAAAAAGTGGGCAAAGGACATGAACAGACATATCTCAAAAGAAGACATTTACATGGCCAACAAACATGAATAAAAGCTCAACATGATTGATCATGAGAGAAATGCAAATCAGAACCGCAATGAGATAACATCTAACACCAGTCAGAATGCCAATTACTAAAAAGTCAGGAAACAATTGATGCTGGTGAAGCTGTGGAGAAATAGGAATGCTTTTACACTGTTGGTGGGAATGTAAATTAGTTCAATCATTGAGGAAGACAGTATGGCGATTCTTCAAGGATCTAGAACCAGAAATACCATTTGACCCAAAGGAATAGAAATCATTCTACTGTAAAGACACATGCACATGTATGTTTATTGAAGCACTATTTACAATAGCAAAGACATGGAACCAACCCACATTTCCATCAATAATAAGTTCGATAAAGAAAATGTGGTACATGTACACCATGGAATACTATGCAGCCAAAAAAAGGAATGGGATTGTGTCCTTTGCAGGGACATGGATGAAACTGGAAACTGTCACCCTCAGCAAAACAGGAACAGAAAACTAAATACGGCCTGTTCTCACTCATAAGTGGGAGTTGAACATTGAGAACACATGGATACAGCGAGGGAAACAATACACACCAAGGCATGTTGGGGGGTTGGGAAGGGAGGGGAGGGAACTTAAAGGATGGGTTACTAGGTGCAGCAAAACACCATGGCAAATGTATACTTATATAACAAACTTGCATGTTCTGCACATGTATCCCATTTTTTTAGAAGAAATAAATAAAAAATAATAATAAATAAAAAAATTAAAAAATAAAAGTAAACCATGATTTCTCTACAATTTTAAAGACATTACCTACATTAAAGGGGACAATAATTGTTTCTTCTTTATTTTGACATAACATAAATTATAGATAGGGAGGCAACATAGAACTGGGCTGTAGAAAACCTGATTTATATTCACATTTGTGATAACTATCACTATATGAATTGGGGAAAATCGAAGTTTAGTGTTAAAGCCCAGCCCCCCCAAAAGAAACTATCATATATAGTATAGTAATGACATGCTGGACAGTGTTAGTCCATGCTCAGTGAACAGAAAGCATTAACTGACCAGGAAACTTTAAGCTTGGGAGGGAAATGAAGGCCCTCTCAGTGATTTCTGCTCTATCCAGCATGCTTTAACTTGTTTCAAATCTTCTTAATAGCAGATATGCTGTTTGAACCAAGAATGCCAAGATTAAAAAAACATTTTTGATAGATTATTCTTTATTTATAATCCTAGCATCTATTGTATTTTTAAATTTATGATTAAAACCCTCAGCAAAATTGGCATAGAAGGGCCTTACTTTAAGGTAATCAAAGCCGTCTATGACAAACCCATAGCCAACACGATACTAAATGGGGAAAAGTTGAATACACTCCCATAAGAACTGGAACAAGACAAGGAAGCCCATTTTCACCACTTCTATTCAACATAGTATTGAAAGTCCTAGCCAGAGCAATCAGACAAGAGAAAGAAATAAAGGGCATCCAAATTGATAAAGAGGAAGTCAAAGAATTGCTGTTCACCAATGATATATTTGTATATCTATGTAACCCTAAAGACTCATCCAGAAAGCTCATAGATCTGATAAATATATTCAGTAAAGTTTCAAGATACAAAATCAATGTACAGAAATCAGTAGCACTGGTATACAACAACAATGACCAAGCTGAGAGTATCATCTTAAAAAAGGAATTCTGAATAAATAAATAATTCAGCCTTGAATAAATAAAGAGATCTTGACATTTGCAAAAACAAAACAAAACAAAACAAAAAACAGATGAACAAGGAGGACAATATACTTAGTAAAATTAGCCAGATAAAGATAAAGGAATACTGAATAATTTCTCATACATGTGAAATATATTTTTAAAAAGTTGAATTCAGTACATATAAACCAGAGAGTGGAACTGTGGTGGGAGAGGGGAAATAGGAAAATTTTGGTCAAAGTGTACAAAGTTGCATTTATGCAGAAAGAAAAAGACCAGAGATATAATGTAAAGCCTGATTACTAGAGCTCATACTATTGTAATATATACTGGAAATTGCTATGAGAGTAGATTTTAGGTACTCTTACCATAAAAAAGTTAACTATGTGACATGATGGATAGTTTAATTAGTTTGACTATAGTAATCATTTAAGTCTGCATATGTGTGACAAAACATCATGTTGTACACCTTAAATATATACAATTTAAAACGTATGTCAAAAGAACGTGTCAATACCAAAAGCTGGTAAAAATGTGGAGAAATTGAACCTTTATATATTGCTGTAGGAATGTAAAGAGGTATACTGGAAAATATTTTGTCGGTTTCTTATAAAACTAAACATAAAATTGTCATAAACCCAGCATTGTCCTCTTCAGTATTTTTTTCCTAGAGAAATCAATGTATTTTCTCACAAAATTTTTACACCCATATACATATTACCTTTACTTGTAACAGTCAATTAATGGAAGCAGCTCAGATATTCTTCAATAGGTGAGTGGTTAAATAAAATGTGGTACTTCCATAAAATGGGATACTCAGCAATCAAAAGAAACAGAGTCTTGATACACACAACAACTCAGATGAATCTTCAAAGAATTATGCTTAGTGAAAATCTCAATTCTAAGAAGTTACATACTGTATGATTCCATTCCTATATCATTCTAAATTGATATAATTATAAAAATGGAAAACTGATTAGCAGTTCACACAAGTCTATGTAGGACTGGAAGAAAAATGAGATGGTTGTGGCTATAAAAGGGTAGCATGAGGAATATTCGTGGTTATAGAATTTGTGTGTGCTTTGACTCTACGGTAGTCTCCATTTATCCATGGGAGATACCTTCCAAGATCATCAATGAATGCCTAAAACTGCAAATAGCACTGAACCCTATATATACTATGTTTTTTTCTATGCATACACACTTATAATGTTTAATTTATAAATTAGGCACATGAGATTGACAACAACTAATAATGAAATAGAATTAACAGTAAACAATAAGTAATGTGAATATGATCTCCCTCTCTCTATTAAAATGTCTTATTGTACTTTACTCACCTATTTTTGAACCACAGTTGACCATAGGTAACTGAAGCTGTAGGAAACAAAGTTAAGGATAAGGGGGTCTACTGTATCAATGTCAGTATCTTGATTGTATTGCTTTACTGTAGTTTTGCAATATTGTAACTTCGATGGATGAAAACTGGGTAAAGAATACATGGATTCTCTGTATTATCTCTTACAACTGCATGTGAGTTTACAATTATCTCAAAATTAAAAGCTTAATTAAAATATGTGTGTATGAATACCTTCCCCCATACACACATTCTTTTATAGCTATTGTCCTAAATTTCTCCTCCTCTTCACAAAATTTTGAAAGAATTGTCTACATTTTCATTCTCAATTTCTGCATATTCTACTTAATTTTTAACTAATATGGCATTTAACACTATTATGCTACCAATTCAACTGTCCCTGTCTTCATTAATTCAATGTTTACTTTGTAGTCCATGTCTTCCCTCCCTTCTCAACGTCACTTTATATCGTTGACTGCTCCTCTTTCTTGAAACACTCTTTTACACGGACATCTGTTACACCATGTTGTCTTATACTTTCTCCCAACTTCCTGGCTATTTTATTTTGGTGTCCTTTACCAGCTCACATTTCTCTACTGGAAATTAAGTGTTAGAACTCCTAAGGCTCAGAACTGGGTCTTCTCCTAGGCCACCTCATCAACAGTAAATGTTTAAATTAACATCTACAGTACAATAAGATCTTAACAAGACAGGATCTTCACTTTTGGGGGTCTTAAATATCATAAATACATATGATATTCTTAAAAAATACACATATTTAACATTTTATTAGCATGATTGACTAATTTTAAATATGTAAACTTATAGTACGGTGACCTTTATTTGTACTTTTGGCCTGGGAATTGACCAGGAGAATATCTCTGGTCCAGCCTCCTTCTCTGAGATTTAGACCTATATTTCAAAATGATTACTCAAATTCTATACCTGGATATCTCAAAATCAGCATATCCAATACCAATTTATGATCTTTCTTCTCAAGTCTGGTTTTTTTTCCAGTATTCTCAATTTATTTGTATGTTATCCTTATCAATCCAGTTATGTAATTGATAAATGTAGGAGTCATCATTGATTGTTCTCTTCCTTTTATTATCCCCAAGGTAAATACATTACTAAGTTCTTTAGATGTTACCTGTAAAGTATATCTCAAATAAATTCATTTTACTCCAACATCACCACCAACACTCTAGTCCAAGAGTTCATTTTTGCCTAAGCTTCTGCAGTAATATCACAGCTAATCTCCCCATATCTATTCCTTCTTCTTTCTTATCTATTCTCCACATTTCAGACAGAGTGATACTTTTATAACATAAATGTGTTTATGTCACTACATCTCCTGGTTAGTGACTTCAAGGGCTCCTTATGGACCTTAAATATCCAACTCCTTAATGTGGCCATGCTCCTGAATAGTTTGTCACTTCCAAACTTTCTAACTTTATTTCACAACATATTGCATTTTCTTCTCAGAGTACCGAGTTTCTTGCCAGTACAGAGACATTGTAAATCCTGCTGCTATTTTTTTTAAAAAAACTAAGAACATTTACTTTTATACTAATTCTTTAAAAATATAATAATATCCATATTGCATTTTGGGAGATTTAACCTAGGAAACAATTAATGAGAAAAATGTTATATGTAGGAAGATATTCACAATAGCAAAACTTTGAAAACCTTGAAAGTGTCCATAATTGGGGAAATGAATGACTAAGTGTACTTACAGACTCTGTGAAATATTATTACAACTACTAAAAGAGATAATATACTATAAAACAAATTGTAACAAGTATCTTTACGCTATTATTACTCCAGGTGAAATGTATATGCAAATGAACAAAGACTGGAAAACAATGCATAGAACCTTTCAAAGCTGCTCTAACAATAGTATGAGGTTAGAAATTTATTTCTCAATTGTCCAATTTTTCCATAGTATTGCTATAAAGCTTTAATTCCAAAATACAATATATATAATATAATAAACAATAATATATTTACTATGCATATACAGGCCTGTGAAGACCAAATACTTTCAACCTTTGTTTAGCTGAGAATATCTTCCCTTTACCTACATTTCTGATGAACAGTTTTCCTGGATGTAGAATTCTTGGTTAATCTTTCTCTTTCTCTTTCAGTCTTTTAAAAGAAAATGTTATTTTGGGTTAAGGGATACATGTGTAGGTCTGTTATATAGGAAAACCTCATGTCATGGGACTTTGATGCACAGATTATTTCATCACCCAAGTGACTATTGGGTACTAAGACTAGTACTCAGTAGTTATGTTTTCTGCTGCTGTCCTCCTACCATCTACCTTCTGGTCAGCTCCAGTGTCTGTGGTTTCCTTCTTTGTATTCATGTGTTCTCCTTATTTAGTTTCCATGTATACGTGAGAATATGTGGTATTTAGTTTTCTGTTCCTGTGTTAGTTTTCTAAGAGTAATGGCTTCCAGCACTATCCATGTTCCTGCAAAATATATGATCTCATTTTTTATGGCTGCATAGTATTCCATGTTGTATATGTATCACATTTTCTTTATCCAGTCTTCCACTGATGGGCATTTAGGTTGATTTTATTTCTTTGCTATTTTGAATAGTACTGCACTGAATGTACATGCACTTGTGTCTTTATGATAGAATGGATTTATATTTCTTTGGATATTTATCCAGTAATGGATTTCTGGGTTGAATGGAAGATCTGTTTGTAGGAGTTCATGGAATTGCCACATTGCTTTCCACAATGCTTGAACTAATTTACATTCCCATCAACGGTGCATAAGTGTTCCCCTTTCTCTGCAACCTTGCCAGCATCTGTCATTTTTTGACTTCTTAATAATAGCCATTTTGACTGGTGTGAGATGGTATCTAATTTTGGTTTAGGTTTTCACTTCTCTAATAATCAGTGATGTTGAGCTTTTTTACATGTTGTTGGCTGCATGTATGACTTCTTTTAAAAAGTGTCTATTCATGTACTGTTCCCATTTTTAATGGGGTTGATTGATTTTTCTTGTAAATTTAAGTTCCTTATAGATGCTGAGTAATAGACCTTTGTCAGATGCATAGTTTGCAAATATTTTCTCTGATTCTGCAGGTTGTCTGTTTTCTTTGTTGATAGTTTCTTTTGTTCTGTAGAAGCTCTTTAGTTTAATTAGATCCCATTTGTTTATTTTAGCTTTTGTACCAATTGCTTCTGGCATCTTCATCATGAATTTTTTTCCAGTTTATATGTGCAGAATGGTATTGCCAAGGTTGTCTTCCAGGGTTTTCATAATTTTCGGTTTTACATGTAAGCCTATAATCCATCTTGAGTTGATTTTTGTACATAGGGTAAATAAGGGGTCCTGTTTCAATCTTCTGCATATGGCTAGCCAGTTATCCCAGCACCATTTATTGAATAAGGAGTCCTTTACCCATTGCTTGTTTCTGCAGCTTTGGTGAAGATCAGATGGTTGTAGGTGTGAAGCCTTATCTCTGGGTTGTGTATTCTGTTTCATTCATCTATGAGTCAATTTGTGTATCAGAGTCAAGCTGCTTTGGTTACTATAGCCCTGTAGTATAGTTTGAAGTTGAGAAGCATGATGCCATCTGCTTTTCTCTTTTTGCATAGGATTGTCTTGGGTATTCAGGCTCCTTTTTAGTTCCATATAAATTTTAAAATAAGTTTTTCTAGTTCTTTGAAAAATGCAATTTGCAGTTTGATAAGATTAGGATTGAATTTATAAATTGCTTTATGAAGTATGGTCATTTTTACAATATTGATCCTACCCATCCATGAGCATGGGATGTGTTTCTATTTGTTTGGGTCATCTGTGATTTCCTTGAACAATGTTTTGTAGTTCTTCTTGTAAAGATCTTTCACCTCCCTGATTAGCTGTGTTCGTTAAGTATTTTATTCTTTTTCTGGCAATTGTGAATGGGATTTTGTTTCTGATTTGGCTCTCCACTTAGCTATTGTTAACTTACAGAAACGCTAGTAATTTTTCTATGTTAATTTTATATTCTGAAATTTTGCTGAAGTTGTTTATCAGCTTGAGGAGCTTTTGGGCCAAGACTATAAGTTTTTCTAGATATAGAATCAAGTCATTTGAAAACAGGGACATTTTTACTTCTACTTCTTCTCTTTCTATTTGAATGTGTTTTATATTTTCCTTTTGTCTGATTGCTCTGGCCAGGACTTCCAATATTATGTTGAATGGTGAGAGAGAGCATCCTTGTCTTGTGCCGGTTTTCAAAATGAATGCTTTCAGCTTTTGTGCATTCGGTATGATATTGGCTGTGGGTATGTCATAGATGGCTCTTATTTTGATGTATGTTCCTTCAATATCTATTCGTTAAGAGTTTTAAAAATGAAGGAATCTTTTATTTTAATGAAAACCTTTCTGCATTTATTGAGACGATCATGTGTCTTTTTCCTTTAGTTCTGTTTATGTGATGAATCACATTTGTTGATTTGCATATATTGAACCAACATTGCATCCAGGGACAAAGCCTATGTGATTATGGTGGATTAGCTTTTTGATATGCTGCTGGATTCTATTTGCTAGTATTTAGTTGAGATTTCCAGAGCATTTTCTTAGTCTTAAATTATATTTTTATTGCACTGTGGCACAAGAGAGTTGTTGGTATAATTTTTGTTCTTTTGCATTTGCTGAGAAATGTGTTATGTCTAATTGTATGTTTAATTTTAGAGTATGCATCATGTGCAGATGAGAAGACTGTATATTCTGTTGTTTTGGAGAGGAGAATTCTGTCTATCAATCCATTGATTCCAGTGATGAATTAAGGTGCTGATTCTATAACCTGTCTAACATGGTCAGTACGGTTAGTGGAGTGTTGAAGTCTCCCACTGTCATTGTGTTGGAGGGTAAGTCTCTCTCTCTTTTTGTTTTTTTGTTTGTTTTTTGCTTTTGAGACAGTGTCTCGCTCTCTCATCCAGACTGGAGTGCAGTGTTGTCTTCTCGGCTCACCACAACCTCCACCAACCAGGTTCAAACGATTCTCCTGCCTCAGCCTCCCAAGAAGCTGGGATTACAGGCATGTGTCACTACTAATTTTTGTATTTTTAGTAGATACAGAGTTTCACTATGTTGGCCAGGCTGGTCCCAAACTCCTGACCTTAAATGATCCACCCAGCTTGGCCTCCCAAAGTGCTGGGATTACAGGAGTGGGCCATTGCACCTGGCCTCTCTCTCTCTTTTTTTTTTTTTTTGAGATGGAGTCGTGCTCTGTTGCCCAGGCTGGAGTGCAGTGGCACAATCTCAACTCACTGCAACCTCTGCCTCCTGGGTTCAAGGGATTCTCCTGCTTCAGCCTCCTGAGTAGCTGGGATTACATGTGCCCACCACCACACCCGGCTACTTTTTGTAATTTAGTAGAGATGAGGTTTCACCATGTTGGCCAGGCTGGTCTTGAACTCCTGACCAAAAGCAATTCACCTGCCTCAGCCCCTCAAAGTTCTGAGATTACAGTCATCAACCACTGTTCCCGGCCTTGGAGTGTAAGTCTCTTTGAACGTCTGTGAAAATTTGTTTCATGAATCCAGATGCTCCTGTCTTGCATGCATATATATTTAAGATAGGTATAACTTCTTGTTGAATGGAACCCTTTACTATTATGTAATACCCTTCTTTTAAAAGCAATTTGTTGGTTTAACATCTGTTTTATCTGAAATTAAGACTGCACCTCCAACTATTTTCCATTTTCCATGTGTTTGGTAGATTGCTAGATTTTTCTCCACCCCTTTATTTTGAGCTTGATATGGTTTGGCTCTGTCCCCACCCAAATCTTATCTTCAATCCCCACACGTTGTGGGAGGCACTGGGTGTGAGCTAATTAAATCATGGGGCAGGTGTTTCTTGTGCTGTTCTCCTCACAATAGTGAATAAGTCTCACAACATCTGATAGTTTTAAAAATGGGAGTTTCCCTGCACAAGTTCTCTCTCTTGTCTGCTGCCATGTGAGACATGCCTTTCACCTTCTGCTATGATTGTGAAGTCTTCCCAGCCATGTGGAACTGTAAGTCCATTAAACCTACTTTCCTTTCCAGTCTCAGGTACGTCTTTATCAGAAGTGTGAAAACTGACTAATACAGAGATTATGGGTGTCACCAAATGTGAGATAGGCCTCTTGAAGACAGCATTCCATTAAGCCTTGCTTCTTTGTCCAGTTTGCCACTCTGTGCCTTTTAATTGTGGCACATAGCCTGTTTACATTCAAGTTTAGCATTGATGTGTGAGGATTTGATCCTGTCATTGTTTTATTAACTGTTTAATATACTGACATTTGTGTGTGGTTGCTTTATAGTATCACTGGTCTGTGTACTTATGTGATTTTTTGTAGTGGCTGGTAATGGATTTTTTTCTTTCCAGATTAAGTGCATCTTTCAGGAGCTCTTGAAGGCAGGTGTGATCACAAATTTCCTCAGAATGTGCTTGTTTGAAAAGTAAATTATTTCCCCTTTGCTTATAAAGCTTAGCTTTTCCATATATACTATTCTTAAACTTTATTTTCTTCAAGAATGTTGAATACAGACCCTCAATCTCTTCTCACTTTTAGGGTTTCTACTGCGAAATGCACTGTTAGTCTAATGAGCTTCACTTTGAATGTGATCTGTTCATTCTCTCTAGCCGTCTTTAATAGTTTTTTCTTTCATCTGACCTTGGAGAATCTGATAATTATGTGTCTGTGGAATAATTTTTTGTGAAGTATTTTGTGGGAGTTCCCTGCATTTCCTGAGTTTGAATGTGGGCTTTCTAAGCTAGGTTGGGGAAGTTCTCTTGAATGCTATTCTGAAATATGTTTTCCAATGTGCTTCCGTTCTCCCCATCTTTTACAGATACACCAGTGAGTTGTAGAATCTTATACATAATTCCATATTTCTCCAAAGCCTAGTACATTTCTTTTTCTTCTTTTATTTTTACTCTTTTCAGAAACCCAATCTCCAAGTGCTGAGATTCTTTCTTTGCCTTGGTCTATTCTTCTGTTCATTCTTTTGTTGTTGTTGTTGTTGTTTTTTGATATGGAGTCTCTCTCTGTTGCCCGGGCTGGAGGGCAGTGGTGTGATCTTGGCTCACTGCAACCTCTGCCTCCCAAGTTCAAGCAATTCTCCTGCCTCAGCCTCCTGAGTAGCTGGGACTACAGACATGACCACTAGGCCCAGCTAATTTTTGTATTTTTAGTAGAGACGGGGTTTCACCATATTGGTTGGCCAGGATGGTCTCGATCTCGTGATCCACTGCACATGACCTCTTCTGTTCATTCTTGTGATTGCATTGTGAAATTCTCATAGAGTGTTTTTTAGCTCTATCAGTTTGGTTACATTCTTTTCTATACTGGCTATTTTGTCCATCAGCTCCTGTATCATTTTATTGTGATTCTCAGCTTCTTTAGACTGGGTTTCTACATTCTTCTGAATCTCGATGATCTTCATTCCTATCCATATCCAGAACTTCATTTCTGTCATTTCAGCCATCTCAGCTCAGCTAAGAACTTCTGCTGGAGAACTAGTGTGATGGTTTGGAGGAAAGAAGATACTCTGGCTTTTTGAGTTGTTATAGTTCTTGTACAGGTTCTTTCTCATCTTTGTGGGCTGATGTTCCTTCAAACATTGAAGTTGACTTCTTTGGATTTTTGTTGTTCTTAACTTAAAGAAACAACAGTTCTTTAACTTATATGATAATCTTGGGGTATTTGCAACTATGGCAGTGATGGCAGTGATAGCATGGCTGGAAGGGCAAGGGTCCCTTTCTGACAACTGTGCAAGCATTCATGCTGGTGGTTGTTTTAGCATGAGTGCAGGGTGCTGAGGGGCGCAGGACTGTTTGCACCCTTCATGCTGTGTACATTCACGCTGGTGATAGTGACTGCTCAGGGTTGAGGGTGTATTTGCTGTTTTCCGTGCCTAGTTTCGCACTGGCAACTGTATCAGCTCAGGGACATGCTGCTGGCAGAGGCAGAGCTGGTGAGTTCCATGACTGCTAATGCTCTGATGACAATGTGATGGAGCAGGGCGAGTGGATGTGAGGCAGATTCATCTGGTAGCAGTGGCATGGTAGCTCAGAGGCATGGTGCTGGCACAGGCAGAGCTGGTGAGCACTACGCCTGCTAATGCTCTGATGAAAATGGCAGTGCAGCAGAGTGAGCAGATGTGAGGTAGGCTCATCTGGCAGTGGTGGCATAGCAGAGCGCATGTGCACACATGTGCTGGCAGGGAAAGGAAACTAAGGGCTGTCTGCATTCACAAGCATTGGCAAAGTGATGTGGAGGGTGGCAGTGGGCAAGTGCCTGTAGGCAAATTGGCACAGGGGAAACTGCAGTGAGGGAAGGGCACAGGTGGGCTGTTGCATGTCCATGGAGATTGCTCTGCTGGAGCACTCTGTTGATCTGGTGCCATCCACCAGCACAGGAGCTATGATGCTGGCTCGCAGGAGGTACCTAAGGGCTGCACTGTAAGTAGACATGGTGAGGCTGGGGCCCTGGGAGAGGCCAGCCTACCAAAGGGTGCTCAGGTTGGACCAGCCCCTCTCATGGGCAAAACATCCCTGCAGGGTTCAGGTCTGGCTGTTCCCATAGAGCTAAAGTCTCCTCTGGGAGCAAATGTAGGCTAGAGGAATGGGTGTCTTAGGCTGTGTTCCACTACAGATGCTTTCATGCCAAACCGCTGGGCTCTACCTCAACTGAAGTTTTGCCCCTGTCACTTCTCTAAGCAGGTTTCTTTGCCAATTCATGTGTCCATAGTGTTCCAGGGGTCTCCTCCTGGCAGGATTCCAGAGATCTGTGGTAAAAGCGAGTTGATCCTTGCCTTTCAACTCACCCCCTCCGCAGAAATCATTGGAGGCCAGGAATGCATCCTGGTGTATGGTAGCCCTGTGCAGAGTTCCCAGATTCCTCTCACTTCAGCCTAGCATCTGTGTCTTCCTTCTGTTTACTCTCAATTCTTTCCCTTTGAATATCTGCTGGGAGTGCACCTGTCTTCCCAATGTCCCTGTCCTTCAGTGCCGGATATTCCTCCTGGCTACATCTAGTCGGCCATCTTGGGGCTCCTCCCTCAATTTTGCTTCTATATATTGTAAGCCCCTAGTACATACTGTTGATTTAATTAACCCCTGCCCATTCTACACTTAAGCATTACTTCCTTAGGATGGTTTCTCTGCCTCCACAGCTTAAATCAGGTTCCTTTGTTTTATACTTTTATAGTGTCATTTCTCTGTGTTTGAAAGTATTTTTGTCAGTTTTTTCTTAGTTTTATTAAGATATAATCCACACACCATAAAACTGAACTTCTTAATAATGTACAATTCACCAAATTTTAGGATATTCACAGATATATCTCCCCTAAAAACCTATATGTATATACATATATATATGTGTATATGTATATATATATGTGTGTATATATATGTGTATATGTATATATATATATATCAGCAGATACCTTTTATTCTCCAGCTACCTCTACCCTTCTACTTCTCCCTCCAACACACATGGCTTGGCAGCCGTTTAGCTTCTTCAATTTAATCTCTATTCTGGATATTTTACATAAATGGAATTACATAATATGTGTATTTTGTGACTAGCTTGAATTTGAATTTTAAAACTTTTATATCACCAGACAAGAATACAAGAATTCTGAACTGAAGCTCTATTTCCTCATTTGTGAAATAAAGAAAATAATACTTCTTGGGACAGTTGTAAGTAGTAAATAAAATAATAACATGTTAAAGCAGGCAGTACAGTGTCTAGCATACAGAAATTGCCAAATAAAATTCGGGTTGATTTTTTAGAACAATTCTAAGGCAGCTATCCCAAGTCTTTATGCCAGATGCTTTCCCCATGTCTTTCTGTGCAAAGGGCAAAGGGATGCTTTACTCAAGCTATATTTATCAATTAAAATGGCTTTTTTCTTTTATTTTTAGTTGACGTAATAATTGTACATACTTATAGAATACAGAGTTAAGTTTTGATACATATATGCAATGTGCAATGATCAAATGTTAGTTTTAATTATGCATAATTTCTGTTATGTTGTTGATGCCTACATCTGCCACTAGATTGTAAACTGCATATTGGCAGTGACTGAGTGACTAAGTCTGTGTTTTTTCAAAATTTTTCCCTGGCAGCCAGTACCACTGTTTTTGACATATAATACTGTCTCTAGAAGTATTGATTGAGTAGATTACTGAATGAAAAGTGTGTATGCGTGTGTGTGGGTGGGTGTGTAAATACAAGGCTATATGGCAGATAGAGATTACTAATGATATGTTTACCAAGAACATGGTTACCAACAAGAGTCATAGCTTGGATATTACTGATATAGTCATAGTAGAGACAAGCAGCTCAAAATAAGAAGCAGCTAAGGCCCCAGGCAAGGAACATTTTACCAAGTGAGTCAGAAAAGGAGCTCAGCAAAATTTGCTGCACTGGGAACATAAATTGCATGAGACCTTTCATCTGGAACTAATTATAGTCTACCCAGAAATCTATTTATCTGAGGCAGAGTGTGGCTCCATTTAAATAATCTGCTACTATATATTTTCTTGCTTTTTAGATTTTCAGGTGAGTGCCAACTTTCTTGGTATTCCTCTTTCTTAAAGACAGTGTGCATGGCAAAATTCTACAGGAGATGTTGATTCTTTTATGGGGGTTTAGGTCCTCCCTCAGTTTGGTAGACTACATCTTATCTTAGTATTTGTGATTCATTCATTAGAGTGTCTCAATTCTACAGTCTCCAGTATTAATTTGAGATTCCAGCAGAAAACGCTGTGAACTAAATGTTAACAACTCCATCGTCTTAAGAAATCTTGTACACTCTCATGGCTTCCACAACCTATCAGATCTCAGGCTTCTACCATAACCTAAGTAAATTGTTTCCAAATACAGCAATTATTAGTATTAGTCCATTATCACATTGCTATAAAGAACTACCTGAGACTGGGGAATGTATACAGAAAAGAGGTTTGATTGGATCACAATTCTGCAGGCTGTACAGCAAGCATGGCTGGGTAGGCCTCAGGAAACTTACAATCACGTTCAAAGGCAAAGAGGAAGGAGGCACATCTTCCGTGGCTGGAACAGGAGGAAAAGAGAATAGGAGGAGGTGCTACACACTTTTATATGAGCAGATCTCTTGAGAACTCACTGTTATGAGAACAGCAAGAGGAAACTCTGCCACCATGATCTAATGACCTCCCACCAAGCACCTCTTCCAATATTGGGGATTAAAATTTGGCAAGAGATTTGGGCAGTGACACAAATCCAAACCATATCATTCTGCCCAGGCTTCTCTCAAATCTCATGTCCTTCTCAAATTGCAAAACACAGTCATGGCTTCCCAGCAATCCTCCACAGTCTTAACTCATGTAAGCATTAACTCAAAAGTCCACAATCCAAAGTCTCATCAGAGACAAGGCAAGTCCCTTCTGCCTCTGAACCTATAAAATCAAAATCAAGGTAGTTAATTCCAAGAGACAATGGGGATACAGGCATTGGCTAAATAGTGCTGCTCCAAAAGGAAAAAAATATGCCAAAACAAGGGGGCTACAGGCCTCCTGCAAGTCTGAAACCAAACAGTGCAGTCATTAAATCTTAAAACTTCAAAATAATCTCCTTTGACTCCATCTTTAACACTCAGGCCCCCTAATACAAGGGGTGAGTTCCCAAGGCCTTGGGCATCTCCACACATGTGTCTCTGCAAGGTACAGCCCCCTCAGCTGCTTTTATGGGCTGGCATTGAGTGCCTGCAGTTTTTCCAGGTGCACAGTTCAAGCTGTCAATGTACCTGCCAGTCTGGGGTCTGGAGGACAGTGGTCCTCTTCTCACAGCCCCACTAGGCAGTGACTCAGTGGGGAATATGTGTGGGGGCTCCAACCCCACATTTCTTCTCCACACTGCTCTAGTAGAGGTTCTCCATGAGGGCTCTGCCTCTGCAGCAGACTTTTTCCTGGACATCCAGGCATTTCTATACATACTCTGAAATATAGGTGGAAGCTGCCAAGCCTCAACTCTTGCCCTTTGTGCACCCACAGGCTTAACATCAGGTGGAAGCCACCAAGGCTTACAGTTTGCACCCTCTGAAGCAATGGCCCAAGCAGTACCTTGCCCCCTTTTAGCCACAGCTGAAGCTGGAGCAGCTGGGATGCAGGGAGCAGTGTCCCGAGGTTGCACACAGCAGCAGGGCCTTGGGTCCTGCCCAGGAAATCATTATTTTTTCCTAGGCCTCCAGGCATGTGAGGCGAGTGCTGCCATAATGGTCTCTGAAGTGCCTTTGAGACATTTTCTCCATTGTCTTGGCTATTAACATTTGGCTCCACTTTACTTTTGCAAATTTCTGCAACTTGCTTGAATTCTTCCCTGAAAATGGGCTTTTTTCCCCCACATGACTGGGCTGCAAATTTTCTCAACTTTCACAATCTCTGCTTCCCTTTTAAATATAATTACCAGTTTCAGAACATCTCTTTGCTCACAAATATAAGCTCATACTGTTAGAAGCAGCCACACCATATTCTGAATGTTTTGCGGCTTAGAAATTTCTACTGCCAGATACCCTGAATCATCTTTCTCAAGTTCAAAATTCCACAAATCCCTAGAGCAGGGTCACAATGCCTCTAATCTCTTTGCTAAGTGTAACAAAACTCACCTTTTCTCTAGTTCCCAACAAGTTCCTTATCTCTATCTGAGAGCACCTAAGCCTGGACTTCATTGTCCATACCACTATAAGTATTTTGGTCACAAAAAAATTTAACAAGTCTCTAGGAAATTCCAAACTTTCCCTTATCTTTCTGTCTTCTTCTGAGCCCTCCACACTTTTTCAACCTCTGCCTGTCACCCAGTTCCAAAGCCACTTCCACATTTTCAATTATCTTTATAGCAAGGCCCCACTCCTGGTACCAGTTAGTCCATTCTCATATTTCTATATTAGCCCGTTCTCACATTTCTATAAAGAACTACCTGAGACTGCATACTTTATAAAGAAAAGACTTTAATAGGCTGACAGTTTCATAGGCTGTGCAGGAGCATGCCTGGGGAAGCCTCAGGAAACTTACAATCATGGTGGAAGGTGAAGAGGGAGGAAAAATGTCTTACATGGCCCCAGCAGAAGAAAAAGAGAGAAAGGTGAGGTGCTACATACTTGTGAACAAACAGATCTTGTGAGAACTCACTATTATGAGAACAGCAGGGGGGAAGTCTGCCCCCATGATCCAATCATCTCCCACCAAGGGAGGTCCAATATTAAAGATTATAAGTTAACATGAAATTTGGGGGGAGCCACAAATTCAAACCATATCAATGGTTAATTCTCACTTTCCATGCTTCTGATATACATAAATTTAAGTTACCATAATTTAGTTAAATAATCTCAATAACATGATTCACTATTGTATTTTTACTGAGAATAATTGCGTAAAGTACAAACATCACTGCTAGTTCTTTAGTTTCCAAATCACTATGTGAACAACAGATGCACATCATCATTAGTGGCCAATCACAACACATTTTCAAGCTCTCTTTGTAATTGTTCACTTCATGTCTGCTATTCAGATTGTACACATATACACAGAAAGTGTGCAGTTAGGTTGCCTCTTTGTCTCAAAGTGACTAATCCATGTGACATTGTGCCAAAATGGATGAAGAGGAATTTAAGCAACAAAAATGGAAGTACAGAAAAGTGATAATGTTAAAAGTAAAAATTTGAGTAGAATATAAATACATTTATAGAAGAAATAGCTGATGGTTTGAATGTTAATACTATAGATATGCAGTCAGAAGAACTTAATGAAGGTTAAATTATTGACATAATTGCAGGAAGTGATTGTGCTGAGAAAAGATTCCCCAGAGGAAGTGAAATTAGAAAAAGGTTCCACATTAAAATAATACTTAGAAACTTTAACAGTATTAAAAATATACGAATAAAATTCTGGAAACTGATCCAAACTTAGAAAGAAGTGTTACCATTCAGCAAGATGCTTGCCAAATTGTATGCTTCAACTGTATGTAAAGAAGATGCTTGCTTTGTATTATGACTGTTTAAACTTATGATATTAAAAATATAAATTATTTAATATTTTATTACAAAGTTCTAAATAAATACTAGTTTTGTCAGTTTAAAAGTTTCTCTATACACATACCACAGACAGTAAGAGAGTGTTTAATGTTTTAATATACATGTTTTAAAAATTTAACTCTCTAGTTGTTATATCTTATACATTCTTTACTCACCTACATGCATTTTTATTAGTTTTAATTCTGGTAAAATACACATAACTTAAAATTTACCATCTTAACCATTTTTAAGTGTACATTGTTGTACAACCATTACTGCTATCTTTATAACATTCTCCCTTTTTTAGCACTGAAATTCTGTACCCATTAAGCAATAACTCTCTATACCTATTTCTCTGTAGCCCAATGAGCATTCTACTTTCTGTATCCCTGAATTTCGCTACTCTAAGTAACTCACTAAGTGAAATCATAGAATATGTGTCTTTTGTTACTGGCTTATTTTGCCTAGCACAATTTTCTTGAAGTTCATCCACGCTGTAGTATGTGTCAGAATTCCCTTAATTTTTAAAGCTGAATAATATTTCATTTTATATATATATATATATATATATATATATATATATATATACCACATTTTGTTTATCCTTTCATCTGCCAATGGATATTTGGGTTGCTTCCACCTTTTGGCTACTATGAGTAGTGTTTCTAAAAAATATTGATGTACAAATATCTCTTTAGGTTCATGATTGTAATACTTTGGGGTATATACACAGATGTACTGGAACATTTTGTATTTCCACTTTTAATTATTTGATGAACTACAATACTGTATTTCATAGCAGCTGCACATTTTACATTTCCATGAACAGTGTCCAAGAGCTATAATTTCTCCACATCCTGGCCAACACTGTTATTTTCTGATTTTCAAAAATAATAGCTATCCTAAAGAGTGTGAGGTGGTATCTCATTGTAGTTTTGATTTGCATTTCTCTAATAATTAGTAATGTTTTCAACATTTTTATGTGCTTATTGGTCATTTATGTATATTTTGGGAAAATGTTTAGTCAATTCCTTTGCCCAATGTTTATTGAAGATGCTTTGTTTTGGTTGTTGAGTTGTAGGAGTTTTTAATATATTCTTGCCAAATCTAATGTCATTAAGGTGTGTGATTCACAGTCTTAAAAGACAAAATTCTGAAGAACATAATCCCAAATGGTGAAATTCTGAAAGATCAAAGTCTCTAAATTCTAAATCCTAAAATTCTACAATTACTAATGTCTTAAATCCTAAAAATCACAATCCTGAAAGATTAAAATTCCAAACATTGAAATTCTAAAATTCTAAATTCTGTGGAGAAATGAGTGTGTCTTCAGTTACACCCAGGATAGTTGCATCATGTTAGGCAGAACTATTACATTGGCATTGTCTTTATCTGCATTTCGTAAAAAATTGTGTTTAGTAAATTTGCTACAAAATCTGCAACACTGCAAACTTCAGTTTAAAAATCATCTTTTGTCAGCACTGGCATTCTTTTGAGCTGATTAAATTTCAGGGGCTTTTAATTACTCAAAGCTACACTGGCCTGAAGAAGCCAGCAAAGTTACTGACTGGTTCAAAAATAATTAGGTGAGGTAGAAAAATGACACAGATACTGTGATTGAAGGGGAAGGAATCTGGGAAGTCTGCTTAGCCACCAAGCACCAAAGTGGCCTCCTGCTCCAAACCAGACCAAAGAAAGGTGTGAGTGAAAGAACCCCACAATACCACACTCCCACCACAGACCTCTGTGATTCTAGATATGGGATTTCTCACAATTCTCATAGAACTTTGAAATAGCAGGGAGATCCACCCTGGAAACTTGCACAGGCAGAGCTTGAACCCACATGGAGACTATCAAACTACCAATATCATTTTTCACAGAAATATATAAAAAATTCTAAAATTTATGTGAAACCAAAAAGAGCCCAAATAACCAATGCAACCCTAAGCAAAAAGAACAAAGCCAGAGGCATCACATTACCTATCTTTGAACAGTAACATAAGGCTAAGGTAATCATAATAGCATGGTACTGGTACAAAAATCAAACACATAGACCAATGGAGCAAAATAGAGAACACAGAACTAAAGCTTCACACCTATCACCATCTGACCTTCAACAAATTCAACAAAAATAAGCAATGGGGGAAAGACTCCTTGTTTAATAAATGGTATTGTGATAGCTGGCTAGTCCTATGCAGAAGAAAAAGCTGGACTCCTACCTTTCACTATATACAAAAATTAACTCAAGATGGATTAAATATTTAAGTGTATAGAAACTCAAACTATAGAAATCCTAGAAGAAAACGTGGGAAACACCATTTCCCACACTGGCCTTCAAGAAAACAAACAAACAAACAAACAAAAACTTATGACTGAGTTTCCAAAAGCAATTGCAAGAAAAAGAGAAATTTTCATCTGGGACCTAATTAAACTAAAGAGCTCTGCCCAGCAAAAAAAAACTAACAGAGTATACAGACAATCTCCAGAATGGGAGAAAATATTTGCAAACTATGCATGCAATAAAGATCTAATAGCCAGAATCTATAAGGAACTTAATTTAACAAGCATAAAACAAATAACTGCATTAAAAAGTGGGCAAAAAACATGACCAGACACTTCTCAAAAGAAGACACACAAGCAGCCAAAAGTCATGAAAAAAATGCTCAGCATCACTAATGAACAGAGAAATGCAAATCAAAAGTACAATGAGATGCCATCTCACAACAATCAGAATGACTTGTTAAAAATTCAAAAAACAACAGATGTTGGTAAGGCTGCAGAGAAAAGGGACCTCTTATAAAATGTTGGTGGGGATATAAATTAGTTCAGTCACTATGGAAAGCAGTTTGGAGATTTCTCACAGAACTTAAAATAGAACTACCATTTGAAAAAGCAATCTCATTACTAGATATACACCCAAAGAAAAATAAATTCTTCTACCAAAAAGACACATGCACTTGTATATTCATCACAGGACTATTCATAATAACAAAGACATGGAACCAACGTAAGTACCCTTCAATGGTGGATTGGATAAAGAAAATGCAGTATATATTCACCATGAAATACTACAAAGCCCCTTTAAAAAAAGAGATGATACCCTTTGCATCAACATGAATGCAGCTGGATGGCATTATTATTCTAAGTGAATTAATGTGGAAACAGAAAGCAAATATTGCATGTTTTCACTTATAAGTGGGAATTAAATACTGTGTACTCATGGACATAAAGATGAATACAGTAGACACTTGGGACTACTAAATGGGGGACATAGGCAGGTGGGGAAATGTTTGAAAAAGTAACTATTGGGTACTATTTTCACTATCTGGGTGATAGGATTTTTCATATTTCAAACCTTAACCTCCCACAATTTACCCATGTAAAAAACCTGCACATCTATGACCTATTTGTACATCTACATTTTTGAATAATAAAATTTCTAGAAATCTTGTTTCTTTGGTTGAATGCATAAGTTGCGATGAGCATTACGGATTTTGATCATTCTTTCAAAAGACAGGTTGTCTATCACATTTCAGATAACCAAAGTTATAAACCTGAGTGTACATGATTACCAAACTTGGCAATATTCATTTATATTTTCTGCTTTTTGACATATTTCTATATAAACATGCTTTATCTGCTCATAAATTTTATACCCATGCAACTCTCCTCAGTCTACTTAAGTGTTTATCCTTACAAAAATATGTATGTTTTTATTACCTATTTTATTGTGTAATATGTCCTATGAAGTTTTCTCTCATGTTTTTATGTTTCTCAAATAAATATATATTTAATAATGTAAATAAATATATTTTGCAGATTTTCGAACATTATTTTTCCAGAATAATATTTTTGGGATTTGATCTTTCAGGATTTTAACATTAAGGATTTTGGCATTCGAGATTGTTTCTTTTGGTTCTTTTGGGATTACGAATGACTCACTATGAAGTTTTTCCCCATATCTTTTCTTCTAAGAGTTTTTAATTTTAGCTTTTGTTTTTAGGACTTTTATCTATTTTAAATTATTTTTTGTTTACTATGTGGGATAAAGGGCCCAACTTCCTTCTTTTGCATGTGAATATATTGTGACCAAAAAACATGTTTTTAAAAGACAGTCCTTTCTCTATTAAATGGCATTTACACTCTTGTCAAAAAACATTTGACCATATATGTGAAGCTTAATTTCAGGCTCTCTACTTTATTCAAATGGTCCATAGGTCTATCTTTATGCCAAAATGACATTGCTTTGAATATCTTGGCTTTTCATTAACTTTTGAAATTAAGAATTATAAGAAACCGATATTTGTTCAACTTATAAAATAATGATTTTGCTATTAGAGATCTATTGATATTTCAAATAAATGTTAACATAGGTTTTTTTCTATTTCTTGCAAAAAGTGTCACTGGGATTTTGTTAGGGATTGCATTGGATCTGCAGATTGTTTTGAGTAACTTTGGCATGTTAAGAATATTAAATCTTCCAATTCAAGAAGAGATACTTTGTGTTGTCTTAAATTTTTTCAGCTATATTTTATAGTTTTCAGTGTTTAAATTTTTGCCTCTTTGATTATTTATTACTAAATATTTTGTTTATTTTGATACTATTGCCAATAATATTGATTTATTAATTTCTTTTTAAATTTTTAATTTTCTTTTAGATTAAAGGGTACATGTGCATGTTGGTTTTATGGGTATATTGCATATTGGTGAAGATTGGGTTTCTGGTATAACCATTACTCAAATAGTAAACATTGTATCCAACAGGTAATTTTTCAACCTTCACCCTGCTCCCAATTTCTTCACATTTGGAATCCCAACTATCAACTTTTTTTCATCTTTATGTCTATATGTACCCATTATTTAGTTCCCACTTGTAATTGAAAACATGTATTTGATTTTCTGTTTCTGAGTTAGTTTAATTAAGATAATGGCTTCCAGCTCCATCCATGTTTCTGCAAAAAAATATGATGCTGTTCTTTAAGGCTAAGTAGTATTCCATGATGTATATATCTTTTTCTTTATCCAGGCAACCATTGATGAATACTCAGGTTGGTTTCATGATTTCACTAATGAGAATATTGCTGTGATGAGCAGGTGTCTTTTTTTATATAGTGATTTATTTTTCTTTTGGCAGATACTCTATAATGGGATTGTTGGATCAAATGATAGTTCTATTTTTAGTTCTTTGAGAAATCTCCCTACTGCCTTCCTTAGAAGTTGAACTAATTTACATTCCCACAAACTGTATAAGCATTCTGTTTTCTCCTCATTCATGCCAATCACTGTTCTTTTTCTTGACTTTCAAATAACCCTTTCAACTGGTGTAAGGTGATATCTCATTGTAGTTTTATTTTGCATTTCCCTGATGATTAGTAACATTGAGTATTTTTTATGTGTTGGTTGGTCACTAATATTTCTTCTTTGAGAAATGTCTGTTCATGTCCTCTGCTCGGTTTTTAATGGGATTTTTTTTTCTGTTTAGTTGGTTGACTTTTTGTCGATTCTTGGTATTAGTCCTTTGTCAGAGGCATAATTTGCAAATATTTTCTTCCATTTGGTAGGTTGTCTGTTTACCCTGTTGATTATTTCGCTGTGTAGAAAAAATTTAGTTTAATTATGTCGCATTTGTCTATTTTTTATTTTGTTACATTTGTTTTTGGGGTCTTCCTTATATATTATTAGCCTAGGTCAGTGTCCAGAAGGATTTTTTCTAAGTTTTCTTCTAGAATTTTTATAATTTCAAGTCTGTCATTTAAGTCCTTGATCCTTTATGCATTAAGATTTCTTATTTTTCTTTTCAGAGTTTTTATTGTTGGTATATAGAAATGCAGGTAATTTTTGTATGCTATTTTACTGAAGTATTTGCTTAATTCATTTATTTATTTTTATAGTTATTTTTATGGAATTTTTAAAGGTTTTTTGGTTTGCTTGATTTTTACTGTGGTAAGAACATGTAACATGTAACCTATACACTTCATTTTTTAAGTGTAAAATGAAGTATTGTTAATTATAGCTAGAATATTGTATAATACTCTTGACCTTATTCATCTTGCGTAGTTGAAGTTTCACATCCATTGACTAGCAGCTCCACATTTTTCCTACTGTCAGTGTCTCATTATCTGCTTTTATGAGTTGGGCAATTTCAGATATTTTATATAAGTGGAATCATGCAGTATTTGTCTTCTGTAACTGGCTTATTTTACTTTGACTAATGCTGTTAATGTTCATTCATGTTATAGCATATGATAAGATTTCTTTCAATTTTGCTAAATAATATTACATTAGATGTGTATACCACATCTTTCTTTTCATTGATGGACACTTAGATGGTTTCTACCACTTGGCTTTTGTGAGTAATGCTGCAATGAACATGGAAGTGCTAGTGTATCTTCAATATTTGTATTGTATTTATTTAGAGTAAATATACAATGTGTGGATTGCTGTATCATATGGTAGTTTTATTTTCAATCTATTTTTTGAGAAATATCCATACTATTTTCTGTAGCAATTGCACCATTTTACATCCAATTTTGTGTATATATTTACACCATTTAACCTATATATTTACAGGAATGAATATATACAGATGTGAGGTATTATCTCATTGTGGTTTTTATTTGCATTTCCTTGATAATTAGAGATATTGGGCATCTTTTTATATACCTGTTGCCCATTTTAATGTATTTATTGCAGAAATGTTTAAGTTATTTGCCTGTTTTTGTTTGTTTGTTTTTTTAGACAGTCTCACACTATTGCCTGGGCTGGAGTGCAATGGCACAATCTCGCTCACTGCAACCTCCGCCTCCTGGGTTCAAGCGATTCTCCTGCCTCAGCCTCCTGAGCATCTGGGATTATGGGCGCACGCCACCACGCCTGGCTTATTTTTTGTATTTTTTAGCAGAGATGGGGTTTCACTATATTGGCCAGGCTGGTCTCGAACTCCTGACCTTGTGATCCGCCCATCTCGGCCTCCCAAAGTGTTGGGATTACAGGTGTGAGCCACCGCGCCCAGCCGTTATTTGCCTGTTTTTTAATCATGATATTTGTTTTTATAAAATTTGTTTTGATATTGAGGTGTAGGAGTTTATTCTACATTTGTGATATTAACCTCTAATCAGATATATGATATGTCAATACTTTAGTCTAATTTGTATATTGCCTTTTTGTTGTTAATTATATATTTTGCTGTGCAGAAAGTCTTTAGTTTGAGACCCATTTTTCTATATTTGCTTTTGTTGCATTTGTTTTGGGGTCAAAATAAAAAAATCATTGCCAGCAGGGCACGGTGGCTCACGCTGTAATCTCAGCACTTTGCGAGGCCAAGGCGGGTGGATCATGAGGTCAGGAGATCAAGACCAGCCTGGCCAATATGGTGAAGGCCCATCTCTACTAAAAATACAAAAATTAGCTGGGTTTGGTGGCATGTGCCTGTGGTCCCAGTTACTTGGGAGGCTGAGGCAGAAAACCGCTTGAACTGGGGAGGTGGAGGTTGCAGTGAGCCGAGATCATGCCACTGCACTCCAGCCTGGTGACAGAGTGAGACTCAATCTCAAAAAAATAAAATTTTAAAAAATCATTGCCAAATCCAATGTCATAAAGCCTTTTCTTAAGCTTTTTTTTTTCCTAGGATTTTACAGTTTCAGATCTTTAGCTGATGTTGTGTATTTTGGAAGATAAGGGTCAAATTTTATTCTTTTGCATGTGCATTTCCAGTCTTCTAAGTACCATTTGATGAAGAAACTATTTTTCCCCATTTTGTATTCTTGGTGTCCTTGACAAAGAACTGTTGACGTAATACATGTGGGCTTATTCCTAAACTCTCTATTCTGTTCTATCAGTTTAGGTGTCTGTCATTATGCCAGTACCATACTCCTTTAACTACTGTAGCTTTGTGATACATTTTGAAATCAGGAAGTGTAAAGAATGTAACTTTGTTCTTCACAGGGTTGGTTTGGTTATTGGCGGTCCTTTGTGTTTTCATACAAATTTTAGGATTTATTTACTTCTTTTGTATAAAATGCCATTGAAGTTTTTGACAGAGATTGCACCATTTCTTCATAAATCTTGAATCACAGGGATAAATATTACTTCATCATGGTGTTTGATCATTTTAATGTGCTTTTAAAATTTTGTTTCCTAATATATTGTTGCAGATTTTTGCATCCATGTTTATCAGGGATATCAGCCTATAGGTCTCATTATATTAGTTTCTTTACCTAGTTTTGATATCAGGGTAATGCAGCTCTCATAAAATGACTCTATATGTATAAACTTTGTAAGTATAAACGTTATGAGAATCTTCATTTTGGGGGAGGAACAATTTATGAAGAAATGGTGTTCATTCTTCTTTATAAATTTGGTAAAATTTACCAGGAAAGCCTTGTGGTCCTGGGCTATTGTTTCGCTGGGAGGATTTTTCTTAGTGATTCGACCTTCATACTAGTTAGTGCTCTCTCTGGATTTACCTTCTTTATGATTATGTCTTGATAGATTTTATTTTTGTAAGAATTTACCTATTTCTTTTAGGTTATATAATTTGTTGGTATGAAATTGTTCATGAGAGTCTCTTATAATTTTCCTGATTTCTATGAAATCAGTTACAATGCACCTTTTTTATTTCATGTATTTGAGTCTTTTTTTTTTCTTAGTGTAGTGAATATTTTAATTTTATTGATGTTTTCAGAAAACCAATTCTTAGTATTGTAGAAATTTTTGTTTTTCTAGTCTCAATTTTATGTATCCTTGTTCTAATGTTTATTATTTCCTCCCTTGTGGAAAAGTTAAACTTCTTGTTCTGTTTTCTTGAGGTATGATGTTAGGTCATTTATTTGAGTCCCTCATTTTTTTAATGTTAGGTATAAACTTTCTTCTTAGGACTGCTTTTGCACTTTTAGTATGTTTCATTTAGTATGCCCTCATTAGTTTTAGTATGTTTCATTCTTATTTTCATTTTTTCAAAATATTTTCTGATTATGCTTTTGATACCTTTGAACCATTTCTTATTCAGGAATTTGTTAATTAATTTCTACTTCTTTGTGAATTTTTCAGTTTTCCATCTGCTATTAATTTCTAGTTGCATTTTATTGTGGTTGGAAATGATACTTAACATAATTTTAATCTTATTTTTCCAGTTTTACTAAATTATATTGAAAAATAAAAATCACATGAGTTCAAGGTACACAATGTGATGCTTTGTTATATGTATAAATTATAAAACGATTCGCAAAATCAATATAAATCAAATGCATCTCCTTGTGTAGTTACCTTTTCTGTGGTGAGAATAATTAAATATTTTTCCTTGTCACCTTTCAAGTTGACAGTGTATTATTATTAGCTATATTTACCATGCTGTACATTAGGTCTCTAGAATTTTTTATCTTATAACTCCAAATTTGTACTTTTTGACCAATATTTCCCCATTTCCTCTTCTAACCACGGTCACTTTCTTTCTGCTTTATTTTTCTTAGTTCATTTTTATAGATTCCAGATATATTGAGATCAGGAAGCATTTGTCTTCCTAGGTCTGACTTATTTAAATTGGTAAAATGTCTTTTAGGTTCATCCATTTATTTGTAAATGGCAAGACAGTTTTCAGTTTTAAAGGTAAACAATATTCTATTGTGTGTGTGTTTGTTTACACACACAAACATGTAAGATGACTTCAAAAGATATTGAAAAACAAAATTAAAAATACAAATAAAAATTTATTTCTTAACATAAGCTCTATCAGTTTGAAAAGGCCATATTTCTGCTCATTTCTCTTATTAAACAATGAATTTTTTGAATATTTTGATGGGAAATTATTAGACATCTACCTCAGAATTCTGATTTTGCTCCTTTTGACTTCTTTTTAATTTCTAATCTCAAAAAATTTTTAAAAAGGCCATCAATTTCAACACACCATTGTAGGTGATGATACTAGTCATTTGGTCCATCCCTAAAGTACTGAGGGTCCTGGAAGTTGATCTAAGTGAGGGTCCTGGGAATTGATCTATGTCAATGCAGCCTCTTTTACATTATTAACTAAACATAAATGGGACCCCTTTAAATATATTTTTAAATTAGAAAACAAAAAGAAGCCAAAATGAACCAAATCAAGATTTTAAGGTGGATGCCTAATAATTTTCCATGAAAATGCTCACAAATTTGCTCATTTGATGAGAGGAATTAGCAGGAACATTTTCATACTGGTGGATGGCTCTCTGGTAAAACTTTCCTGTGTATATTTTGGCTGAAGTGTTGACTAACTTTCCCAAGACATTTTCATAATAAGCAGATGTTGCTTGTTTTTTAGCCCTTAAGAATGTCAACAAGAGCAAAATTTCTTGAGCATCCCAAAACACTGTTGCCATGACTTGCTCTTTACTGTCTGCTCTTGCTTTGACTAAACCACTTCTGCTTTTTGGTAGCCATTATTTTGATTGGGATCCATTTGCAGGATCACACTGGGAAAGCTATATTTTATCACCTGTTACAATTTTTCAAAAAAACATTCAAGATATTAATCTTTTCTAAAATTTATCTTGAAATCTCTGCTCTTGTCTGCAGCTAACCTGGACTCAATGGTTTCAGTGTCTATCAAGTGGAAAATTTTCTCAACTTTACCTTTTCAGTCAGCATTTTGTAATCTGAAATAACCGAGGTGTCTATGGTATTGACTATCATTTCTGCTATTAATCATCAGTCTCCTCTAATTAGGGCATGAACAAAATGATTTTATTTCCTCAAACTGGTGTGGATAATCTGATGCTGCAAGCCTCATTTTCAACATTATCCCTTCTCTTAATAAAATGAATTATCCTTTTAGAAACTGCTCATTTCTTTTGGACATTTTCCCCATTAACTTTTCATGAGGCAACAATTATTTTTACCATTATTCCACCCCCACTTTTTCATAAATTTGATTTTTTATTTTCAATGTCAGCAGAATTCATGTTACTTTGATAGAGATGCTTTTGAAACTGATGTTTTATTCTTCTTATTGCCTCAAATTATATCCTATTCAAACATGAATTACTATGAGTTTATTTTGGTGTAAAAATATTAATTTATGAAGAGATTTTTTCATAATATCCATTTTCATAAATTTTTTGAAGTCCCCCGTGTGTGTGTGTGTGTGTGTGTTTGTCTGATATATTCTTATCAATTTATTTGTTGATGAACAATTAAATTGTTTTCATATCTTGGCTATTGTAAATAATCCTGTAATAATATGATAGTACATATATATTTACAAAGTCCTGATTTTATTTGCTTTGGATATATACCCAGCAGTGGGACTTCTGGATAATATGGTGGTTTTACTTTTCAATTTTTTGAGGAAACTATACTCTTTTATAGTGGCTATACCAATTTGTATTGTATATCAACAATGTATATGGGTTATCTTTTCTCAATACGTTTATCAACACTTAACTTTTGACTTTTTGATAATAGCCATCCTAGGAAGTGTGAGATAATATCCTATTGTGGTCTTGATTTTTATTTTTTTGAATAATTAGTGATGTTGAGCATTTTTATATACCTGTTGCCTATTTGCATGTCTTCTTTTTTTAAAAAGTCTATTTTGTCCTTTGCTAATTTTAAAATCAGGTTATTTGATTATTTTACCATTGAGTAGTATAAGTTATTTATATATTTTTGATATTAATCCCTGATCAGACATCTAGTGCTCTGGTTTAAATGTGTTTGCTCCAAAATTCAAGTGTTGCCAATGTGACAGTATTAAGACGTGGGGCCTTTAATAAGTGATTAGACCATTACAAAGATTCTCCTTTGTAAATAGAACTAAGGCCTCTGGTGATATGAAAAAAAAAGCAAACAAGAGTGTATTTTTCCTATTTTGTACTTACCACAACAGAAGGCTTCCATCACCCCTGATATGTGTGAGGTTTTCCCACACACACCAAACTATTCTACAGATGATTCTACCGTGGACACCAGCTGGGTGTCCTCTAATTCAATTCAACTCAATCCAATTCAATTCAATTCAATTTGATTCGATTCTGACACTATCAGTTTCAGATTCCACTGCCTGACGGCTCAGTCCCAAAGGACTGATCCCACACTATGTATGCCAGTCACAAGCACTGATAGTGACCTGTTTCTCTGACCAGCAGCTGTAAATTAAGGTTTTCAGGCCTCCCTCTTTGGGATTTATTAATTTACTTGAGTGGCTCACACAACTCAGAGAAATGCTTTACTTACATTTATTCTATCATGAAGGACACAAATGAACAGCTATATAGAAGAGATGCATGTGGTGAGGTAGGGGAGAAGAGGTATATATACATTCCATGCCCTCCCTGGGTGTGCGACTCTCCACATGTTCAGCTATCTTGAAGCCCTCAGAACTCAGTCCTTTTGGGTTTTGTGAAAATACTATTATGTAGGGATGATTGATTAACTTATTAGCCCTGGGCTTATCAACTCAATATTTAGCCCCTCTTCTCCTTGTGGATATTGGGTGTGGGAGTAAAAGTTTCAACACTCTAATTACATGGTTGGTTGCTCTAGCCAACAGTCCTCATTTTGAGGCTATCTATTAAATAGCAACCCCCAGCCACCTGTCATCTCATTAGGATAAAAATTTACTCTTATTAATTTTGGTAGCTGTATGTCAGGAAATTGAGATAAAAGACAACTGTATGTTTTACAATATAAGGCCTTTATATAAGAAACTCCCTGTGATGGTAATTGGCTGATGGAAGTTAGCTTTTGGGTTTCGGGTAAGAGTAGTGCAGCCATTTCTAAAACCCAAAAGCAAGAGGGCCAACCTTGGGAAACTGAATCAAGTTGCTTTGAGAAATAAGTGATGGGAAGGAGTTGGTCTCCTGCATGCTGACCTAGGAGGCCTAGGGCTAAGCCTTCAGCATTATGAACATATAGGGTAAAATTTGCATTAGGGTTAGTTATGGCCAAAGCTGGGGCCTGTAGAAGGGCCTTTTTTAATTGTTCAAAGGAGCAAATTATATCCTGTGAAATATCTAAAGGCTCATTGAGGTTCCCCTCTGATGCTGCATATAATGGTTTTGCTATAATCCCAAAGTTAGGACTCCATAGCCTGAAATACCCTGTGAGCCCTAGAAAAGACCACAAATCCCACTTAGTGGTAAGCATGGGGAGGGAAGCAATTACTTGCTTCCATTCAGATGGAATTTCTTTGGATGTTGGGGAGACTAAAAGGCTCAGATAAGTGACTTTTGATGAGGTGATTTGGGCTTTGTCTTTAGATACCCGGTACTTGAGGCTGGATAAATGTTTGAGTAGGGTTACTGTGAGTGCTATACAAATTGGTTATCCACATACTGAAGAACAGTACTAGGGTGAAGTGATAATTTTTGAAGTTCTTATGCCAAAGCTTGATGGAATAGATGGGGGCTATCTTGAAACCCCTGTGGTAGGATTGTCCAGGTTAACTGCATAGAAGTTTGTGAGTCTGGATCAGTCCAGATGAATGCAAAAAGGGGTTTGGAAGCTGGGTCAATGAGAATAGTGAAAAAGGCATCTTTAAGGTCTAGAACAGTAAAGTGAGTAGTGTTTGGTGGGCTTTTAGATAGTATGGTGTACGGATTGGGAACTACAGGGTGAATGGACATCACAACTTCATTAATTCAGCTCAAGTCTTGGACTAACCTGTATTGTCTATTTGATTTTTTTTTTCTACCAGAATGGGGGTGTTATGGGGAGAATTGGTGGTTGTTAAAATGTCAACTTTTAGTAGTCTGGTGATGATGGGTTTTATTCCCCTAAGTCCAGCCTGGCTGAGGGAATATTGGGGTTGTGAAACAATTTGGGAGGGGTTTTTAAGTTTTATTAAAAGTGGCTGACTTTGGGATGCTGAGGTGGGTGGATCTTTTGAGGTCAGGAATTCGAGACCAGCCTGGGCAACATGGTGAAACCCCGCCTCTACTAAAAATACAAAATACAAAAACTAGTTGGAAGTGGCGGTGGGCGCCTACAGTCCAAGCTACTCGGGAGGCTGAGGCAGGAGAATCAGTTGAACCTGGGAGGTGGAAGTTGCAGTGACCCAAGATCACACCACTGCACTCCAGCCTGGGCAACAGAGTGAGACTCTGTTTCAAAAAAAACAAAAAAATGTGACTGGTGGTGTGTGGCAACAATGGGCAGAGAAGTGTCCCATACTGTTGGGTTAACTACTTGGATTGAAGTTGTTGAGGACTGGGTTTCAGTTTTTTTGTTTTCTGACTGGCAATGGAGCAAGTATGCTGGCACTTGAGGCAGAGTATTAAATTGTTATATGGCCCCAAATTTATTGAATATGTCTCTTCCAATAAGTGGTGTAGAACACTGTGGAATTACTAAAAATAAGTGAGTAAAGGTAGTATTGAATAAATTGCAGTATAGTGGAGGTGTTTGAGAGAGGGTTATAGGGTGGCCATCAACCCCAACAACAGAAATGGAGGAACGATTTTGGGGTCCAGAATATTCTGGAAGAAATGAGAAACTTGCCCCAGTATGCAGTAAGAAGGAAATTGGCTTACAAGATACCATCATGATTACCCTGGGCTCTGGAGACTTACATGATGTGGGGACAAGGGATCCCAGCCACAGTCAGTCTTCAGTTGCTAGTGCCAACAAAAAGGAGAGGCTTCCCTGCTGTGGGTCCGGGGACCTACTAGAGAATGCTGTCAAACAGGAAAGGTGTTCTCGTTCAGAGCAGTCTATTTTCCAGTGTCCCCATTTACCACATGTAGGACAGGGCTTTGTTGGGGGCAATGGGTTTGGGCAGGCCTTTGCCCAGTGTCCTGTGTTGCCACATCGAAAACAGGTGCCAGGGTCCTGAGAAGATGATCTTTCCTTGCAACCCCTCTGGAGGGCAGCAGCTAGCATCTGGTATTTAATATTAGCCTGCTTCTCCTTTTGCATTTTATGTTCTTTCTCTCTGTTGTTGAAGACCTTGAAGGCCAGATTTATAGGATCCCTTCATGGGGTCTGTGGTCCCTCCTCTAGTTTTTGCAGCTTTTTCCTGATATCTGGTGCTGATTGTGAAATGAAATGTAAGTGAAGATAGGCTTGACCCTCTTGTGATTCAGGGTCTAGTTTTGTGTATTTGAGCATGGTCTCTGATAACTTTTGCAGGAAAAGAGCTAGATTTTCATTTGTGCCTTGGGTTATTTCTCTAATTTTTTCATAATTTACTGCCTTATGGGCACATTTTTCCATGCCAGCCAGGAGACAAGTGAACATATGATTATAGCACTGGATTCAGGGTAAGTTTAATAGGGGTCTGCTCTGGGAACAGCATTGGCTGCAACAGGATTATGGACTACATCCTGCTGGTGAAGTATATTGGTATGGGCTTGAGAGGCCAGCCAAATGCATTGTTTCTTATCTGGGGTAAGAGTGGCTGAGAGGATAACATAAATGTTATGCCAAGTAAGGTTATATGACTGAGTAACATAAAGAAACTCCTTTCGGAATTGGGAAGGGTCAGTGGAAAAGGAACTATGTGCCTTTTGATCTCAGACATGTCTGCCATTGAGAAGGAACATGAACCTCACAGAGGGGAAGTATGGCTAGGGTTTGACTGTTTTTTTGAACAGGTGATATAGATAGAAAGGAGAGTAGGGGAGGTGGCGATGGGGCTGGTGGCTCTGGCAGGGGCCTGAAGCTGGTGGTATGGTGGAGGTTCATCAGCGGGATTGAAATTGCTCTCAGGGTTGTTAAGGAGGAGGAGTGAGAAGGGGACTGGGAATTTGCGTTTAGCAATTACAACTGGTGAGGGGAACACATCTGACAGAGAGAGGGTTTTGAGCATAAATACATGAAAGCCTGGACATAGGGGTCCTCAGACCATTTGCCATTTCATTGTAAGAATTTGTGAAGATTGCACTGAATTTGGAAATTGAAAGTGCTATTTTCAGGCCAGTAACTGCCATTATCCAATTTGTATTGTGGCCAGGCCACATTGCAGAAGAAAATTAACAGTTTAGGTTTTATAGTGTCAGTAATTTCCAATTGAGTTTGGTTTTAAACAGACAGCCCAAAGGTGAGTATAAGGGAATTTTGGATGGCAGACTTCCCATTTCTGTTTTCCAGGATGGAAGCCGAGGGAGATGGGGTCAGTTGAAGTGTTCCAACAACTGTCTCAAAAATCCCGGCAGAAGATTTTAAGGAAAAACCCTGGTTTTCTTGAATCCTCACAGAAAGGGGAGACTAGAAACAAAAGGTATCTCCTTTGTTTCCAGATTCCCGGAGTTGTCTGGTAATGAGGCAATCCTTTCCTGGCACCAGGGAAGGGCTGCCAAAACTTACCAGTCCGAAGTGATATCTGGTCATCAGTTGGTGGTGGCCTTTGGCTGGAGTTGCCAAGTAAAGAAAGGGATAGGGAGGGGAGAAGAAAAAGAAGGAGAGTGGAATGTGAAGGTGGGAAGAAGGATGGTAGATGGGGCTGGGAACACGAAGCCGCGAGAGACAACCTCTCCACTATGAAACCCAGACCCCATTCTGGGTTGTGGCACCAAATGTTAGAAAAATATAAAGGAAAAGAGTGAGGGAGAGAAAGCAACTCAACAACCAGACAGGTTTATTTACAGGAATAAGCCTTTGAGGGGTCCCAGTCAGGAATCTGGCTGAGACCCTGATCTCTTTGATCACTCACAGGTTGAGGTTTTTATAACAAATTTTCTATAGGGGAGGAGTTGGGGAAGTGCTGGCAGGTTGGAACTGTAGGGGGCTGGGGAAGGATGTGGTAAGAGCCATCAGGCTTTGCTGTGGTCAGGGTTGTTATGCTCTGTTAAAAGTATGGGCAAGGTTGACATTTGCTTTGTTTCTGGGAACAACCTAGAAAACACAGTCTCCAAGGTAGAAAAATGGCATCCCTACTGTTTAGTTCTCACACTTTTTTTTTTTTTTTTTTTTTTTTTTTTTTTTTTTTTTTTTTTTTTTTCAGATCACTAGAAGCCTTTATTCCATTTACAAGGAAGAATCTTTCATGGTCAAATCACTTGTCTGACCAAACTTTACTAAGTTTGTTCTTGACTACTTGGTTGAAAATCAGTTGACTGTAAATATGTATTTTTTTCTGTGTTCTTTTACATTGGTCTATGTGTCTATTTTTGTAAAAATACCATGATGTTATGGATACTAAAGCCTTGTAATGTATTGAGTTTTTCTTCCATAGCTTTATTTATTCTTCAAATCATTTATATGAGATATTTTCTTCATTAATCTCATTTCTCAAAGGAAGGTACTGGGTTCAGATAGGCTCCACTTGGCAATCTGACACTGGGTCCACACTCCTAAATTTATTTTTCTGCTTTTCAAAAGAAAACTAATGGAATTTTCTTTTCTTTTTTTTCAACTTTAATTGTAGGTTTAGGAGGTACATGTGCAGGTTTGTTACTTGGGTAAGTGTCAGGTGGTGTGATGCCTCCTGCTTTTGTCTTTGTGCTCAGGATTGTTTTGTCTTTTCTGGCTCTTTTTTAGTTCTATACTAATTTTGGATAGTTTTTTCAATTACTGTGAAAATATTATTAGTGTTTTGATAGCGATTGCATTGAATCTACAGATTTCTTTGGGCAGTATGATTAGTTTAGCAATATTAATGCTTCTGATTCCTGAAGATGGGATATAAATTAATTTTTTGTGTCCTCTTCAATTTACTTTAATCAGTGTTTTCTCAGTTTTCCTTGTAGAGATCTTTCAACTCTTTGATAAAATTTATTGCTAGGTATTTTTTGTAACTATTAAAAATGGGATTGCATTCGTAATTTCTCTTTTGGCTATTTCATTTTTAGTGTATAAAAACACTACTGAATTTTAACCTTTACCTTAATATTGTCTCCTTAGTCTATTTTTGTTCTTCTTGCCTGTGCTTTTCAGGTCATAGCCATAAAATATTTGTCCAGAGCAATGTCCGAAATGCCCATTTTCCTCTGTTATCTCCTCATGGATAAATCCTCCTTTGGATCTCATATTTAAGTCTTTACTCTACAATTAGTTGATTTCTTGGGAAGAGACAGAAGTCCACTTTTATTCTTCTTCATTTGGTTATCCAGTTTTCCCAGCACATTTATTAAAGATAGTGGCATTGCCCCAGTGTATGTTCTTGACAACTATGTTGAAGATCAACTGCCTGCACATGCATGCATCTATTTATGGATACTCTTTTCAGTTCCACTGGCTCATGTGTCTACTTTTATATCCATACCATGTGGCTTTAGTTATTATTGCTTTGTAGTATAATTTGAAGTAATGTGATGGCTCCAACTTTGTTCTTTTTGATCAGGATGTATTTACATATTCTGCCTTTTTTAAATTTCCATACTAATTTTAGGATTTTTTTCTATTTCCGTGAAAAATGGCATTGTTATTTTGATAGCAGTTACACCGAATATGTAGATTTATTTGGGAAATATGTTCACTTCAATGATATTAATTCTTCTGATTCATGACCATGGGGTGTCTTTCCAGTTGTTTGTGTTCTTTTACATTTTTGAATCAGTATCTGGTAAATTTTCTTTATTTTTTTTAAATTTAGGGCTCTTTCACCTCCTTGGTTAAATATATTCCTAGGTCTCTAGGCATGGTAGTTTTTTTTTTTTTTTTTTGAGACGGAGTCTCACTCTGAAACCCAGGCTGGAGTACAGTGGTGCTAACTTGGCTCACTACAAGCTCTGCCTCCCGGGTTCACACCATTGTCCTGCCTCAGCCTCCCGAGTAGCTGGGACTACAGGCACCCGCCACCACGCCCAGCTAATTTTTTGTATTTTTAGTACAGACAGGGTTTCACCATATTAGCCAGGATGGTCTTGATCTCCTGACCTCGTGATCCGCCAGCCTCGGTCTCCCAAAGTGCTGGGATTACAGGCGTGAGCCACTGCACCCGGCCTAGGCATGGTAGATTTTTGCAGCTACTGTAAATAGAATTGCCTTCTTGGTTTCTTTTTGGTTATTTTGTTATTTGCATATGAAAACTAATAATTTTTCTATGTCGATTTTGTATTTTGCAAGTTTACTGAATTTATCAGTTTTAAAGGTTTTTAGGTAAAATCTTTTGGTTTTCTTAAATATACGATTATGTAATCTGCAAAAAGGGTCAATTTAAATTTCTTGTTAGCGTGAATGCCTTTTATATTTCTTTCTCGCCTGACTGCTCTGGCTAGGACTTCCAGTTCTGTGTTGAATTAAAGTGACGAAAGTGGGCAGCCTGGTCTTGTTTAGCTCTTGAAAAGATTGCTTTTAACTTATCCCTATTCACTATTATGTTAACTGTGGGTTTGTTCTACATGGCCTTTATTATTTGAGGTATGTTTCTTCTATGCCTAGTTTTTTGAGGGATTTTATAATAAAGAGATCTCGAATTTTATTAAATAATTTTTCTACATCTATTGAAATTATCATATGGTTTCATCCTTTATTCTAATATTGGGACGTATCACATTTGTTGATCTGCATATGTTGGACTATGCAGATCAATCGTGGTGAGATTACATCTTTTTTGATGTGCTGTTGGATTTGGTTTGCAATTATTATGTTGAAGATATTTGAATATATGTTCATTAGGAATGTTAGCATACAGTTTTCTTTGTTTGTTGTGTCTTTGTCCAGTTTGATAACAGGGTAAGGATGGCACTTTTATATGAGTTGGGAATAATATTTTTTAAATTATTTAGATTAGTTTGAGGATGATTGGCATTAGTTCTTTATTATGCATTTGGTAGAATTTGACAGTGAATTCATCCAGTTGTAGACTTTTCATTGTTGTTGTGAGGGTTTTGATTCCTGATTCAATCTTGCTACTCATTGTCCTGTTCAGGTTTTTATTTTTTTCTGAATCAAATCTTGGTAGGTCTCATGTTGTCATACATTCATCCATTTACTCTAGATTTTCCAAGTTGTCAATGTATAATTTTCCATAATTGCCTTTAATAATCTTCTGTATTTCTCTAGTATCAGTTATAATCTTTCCTTTTTTAGTTTCTAATATTGTATATTTGGGTATTCTTTTTTATTTATCGTTTAACATGGCTCATGATTTACCAATTTTGTTTACCTTCATGGGAGGGAACATTGTCTATCATTAATTCTCTGTATTTTTTTAATATATATACTTTTTAAATTTTTAAACACAAGTTGTTTCCAATCTTAGCTATTGTGAACAGTACTGCAACAAACGTGGGAGTGCAGATAGCTCTTTGATATACTGATTTCCTTTCTTTTGGATATATACCCAGCAGTGAGATTTCTGTATTATGTGGTAGATCTATTTTTAGTTTTTTGAGGCACTTCTTATCTGTTATCCATAGTGGTTGTAGTAATTTACATTCCTACCAACAGTGTACGTGGATTCCCTTTACTGCACAAGCATGCCAGCACTTGTTATTGCCTGATTTTTGGATATAAATTATTTTAACTGTGCGAAATGATCTTTCATAGTATTTTTCATTCACATTACTCTTATGATTAATGATGTTGAGAAGCTTTCCATATGCCTGTTTGCCACTTGTGTGTCTTCTTTCCAGAAATTTATATTTAAATATTTTATCCACTTTTAATTGTATTGTTAGTTTTTTTTCTTACAGACTTGCTTGAGCTTCTTAAATACTTTGGTTATTAATTTCTTGCCAGATACATAGTTTGCAAATATTTTCTCCATTTCTATAGGTTGTCTCTTTACTTGATTGATTGATTCCCTTTCTGTGTAGAAGCTTTTATACTTGATGTAATTCCATTTGTTCATTTATGCTTTGGTTGCCTGTGTTTGCAAGGTATTACTCAAAAAATTTTTTGCCCAGACTAAAGTTTTGATAGTTTCAACAATGTTTTCTTTGTAGACGTTTCATATCTTGACATATTAGATTGAAGTCATTAATGCATTTTAACTTAATTTTTGTATACAGTGAGTAATAGGGGTCTAGTTTTATTCTTCTGCATATAGATATCCAGTTTTCCCAGCACCGTTTACTAAAAAGACTGTCTTTTCCCCAGTGTATGTTCTTGGCAACTTTGTAAAAAATAAGTTCATTGTAGGTGTTTGGATTTGTTTCTTGGTTCTCCATTCTGTTCCCTTGGTATATTTGTCTGTTTTTATGCCAGTACTATGCTATTTTGGTTACTATAGCTCTGTAGTACACAAAGTTGAATTTGAAGTCACACAATGTGATACCATTAGTTTTGTTTGTTTTTTTGTTTGTTTTTACTTAGAATGTCTTTGGCTATTCTGGGTCTTTTGCAGTTTTATATAAATTTTCATATTTTTTTTCTATTTCTGGAGTATTTTGAAAGAGACTGCATTTAATCTGTAAATCGCTTTGAGTAGTATGGACACTTTAACATTATTGATTCTGCCAATCCATGAACATTGAATATCTGTTTTTAATTTGTGTCTTCTTCAATTTATTCTATCAGTGTTGTATAATTTTTATTATAGATATCTTTTACTTCTTTGGTTAAGTTGATACTTAGGTATTTAATTTTATTGTGGCTGTTACAAATAGAATCACTTTTTAATCCTTTTTAGATTGTAAGCCTATAGAAATCTACTGATCTTTTTTTTTTGGACGGAGTTTCACTTTGTTGCCAGGCTGGAGTGCAGTGTCACGACCTTGGCTCACTGCAACCTCCACCTCCCAGGTTGAAGTGATTCTCCTGCCTCAGACTCCCGAGTACCTGGGACTGCAGGAGCGTGCCACCACACCCAGGTAATTTTTGTATTTTTAGTAGAGATGGGGTTTCACCATGTTGGCCAGTATAGTCTTGATCTCTTGACCTTGTGATCCATCTGCCTTGGCCTCCCAAAGTTCTGGGATTTCAGGCGTGAACCACCGTGCCCAGCCCTGATTTTTGTACATTAATTTTGGGTATTTTTGTTTTTGTAAATTTTTAAAAATTTTTGCGAGTACATAGTAGCCATATATACTTATGGGATATATGATTTGTTTTGATACTGGCATGCAGTGAGAAATAAGCACATCATGAATAATGGAGTATCCATCCCCTCGAGAATTTATCTATTAAGGTGCAAACAATTCAGCTACACACTTTAAGCTATTTTAAAATGTACACTTATTATTGACTACAGTCACCCTGTTGTGCTAGCAAATAGCAGGTCTTATTTATTCTTTCTACCTATATTTTGTGTTAACAATCCCCACCTCTCTCCCCCAAACCCCCACTAGCCTTCCTAGCCTCTAATAACCATCCTTACCCTCTCTATTTCCATTAATTCAGTTGTTTTTATTTTTAGAACTCACAAATAAGTGAGAATGTGTGATTTTTTTTTCTCCCTGTGTCTGGCTTCTTTCACTTAACATAATGCTCTCCAGTGTCACCCAAGTCGTTTCAAACTGGAACTCATTATTTTTTATGACTGAATAGTACTTTATTGTATATATGTACCATATTTTCTTTATCTGTTGATGAAAACTTAGGTTGCTTCCAAAGTATGTCTATTGTAAACAGTGCTGCAACAAACGTAGGAGTGCAGATATCTCTTTAATACACTGATTTTGCTTCATTGGAGTACATACCCAGCAGTGGGATTGCTGGATCACATGGTACCTCCATTTTTAGTTTTTTGTAAAATATCCAAACTCTTCTCCATAGTGGTTGTACTAATTTACATTCCCACCAACAATGTACAATGATTTTCTTTTCTACACATTCTTGCTTGTGTTTCTTATTGCCTGACCTTTAGATATAAGCTAATTTAACTGGGGTGAAATAATATCTCATTGTAGTTTAGAATTTCATTACTCTGATTATTGATGGTGAGCATTTTTATATGCCTGTTTGCCATTTGTATGTCTTATTTTCAGGAATATCTGTTCAAATATTTTACTTATGTTTTTATTAGATTATTAGATTTCTTCATACAAAGTAATTAGAGCTCATTGTATATTATTGCTATTAATTTATTGTCAGAGGGTTAGTTTGCAAATATGTTCTTCCACTCTGTAGGCTGTCTCTTCACTTTATTGACTATTTAGCTTGCTGTGCCGAAGCTTTTTAAATTAATATAATACTATTTGTCCATCTTGCTTTGGTTGTTTGTGTTTGTGGGGTACTGCTCAAGAAATTTTGGCCCAGAATAATGTCCTGGAGATTTTCTCCAAAGTTTGCTTGTAGAAGTTGCATGATTTGAGGTCTTAGATTTAAGACTTTAATGCATTTTGATTTAATTTTTGTGTATGGTGAGATATAGGAGTCTATTCTTCTTGATTGAATATCTTATTTTCCCAGCACCATTTATTGAAGACACTGTGTTTTTTTCTGTTTGTTTGTTTGTTTTGTTTTCTTTCCAGTGACTGCTTGACATGGTTTGGATCTGTGTCCTTACCCAAACTCATGTTGAATTGTAATTCTTTTATTTTTTTGTTTGTTTATTTGTTTTTGAGATGGAATCTTGCTCTGTCGTGTAGGCTAGAGTACAGTGGCATGATCTTGGCTCACTGGAACCTCTGCCTCCTGGGTTCAAGAGATTCTTCTGCCTCAGCCTCCTGAGTAGCTGGGACTATAGGTGAATGCCACCATGCCCAGCTAATTTTTGTATTTTTGGTAGAGATGGGGTTTCACCATATTGGCCAGGCTGGTCTTGAACTCCTGGCCTCATGATACACCCGCCTCAACCTCCCAAAGAGCTGGGATTACAGGCATGAGTCACCATGCCTGGCCTAAGAATTGTAATTCTTGATGTTCAAGGACAAAACTGGTGGGAGGTTATTGGATCATGGGGGTGAATATACCCCTTGCTGTTTTTTTGATAGTGAATGAGTTCTCACAAGATATAATGGTTTCAAAGTATGTGTCACTTCCTCCCTCACACTCTCTTTCTCTGTCCTGCTCCACCATGGTAAGACATATTTGCTTCCTCTTCACCTTCTGCCATGATTGGAAGTTTCCTGAGGCTTCCCCAGCCATGCCTCCTATACAGTTTGTGGAAATGTGACTCAATTAAACCTCTTTTATTAATCAGTTACTCAGCCTCAGGTAGTTCTTTACAGCAGTGTGTGAATAGACTAATACAGAAAATTGGTACCAGAGAAGTGGGGAATTGCTATAAAGATACCTGAAAATGTGGAAGCAGCTTTGGAACTGGGTATCGTGCAGAGGTTGGAACTGTTTGGGGGGCTCAAAAGAAGACAGAGAAAGTGAGGAAAAGTTTGGAACTTCCTAGAGACTTGTTGAATGGTTTAGATCAAAATGCTGATAATGATATTGACAGTGAAGCCCAGAGTGAGGTGGTCTCAGATGGAGATGAGAAACTTATTGGAAACTGGAGTAAAGGTCACTCTTGCTATGCTTTAGCAAAGAGACTGGTGACATCATACCCCTGCTCTAGAGATGTCTGGAACTTAAAATTTCTAAGCAGCAAAGCATTCAGGATGTGGTTTGGCTGCTTGTAACATTATGTGCTTATATGCATGAGCAAACAGATTATCTGAAACTGGAACTTATGTTTAAAAGGGAAGCAGAGCATAAATGTTTGGAAAATTTGTAGCACAACAATGTGGCAGAAAAGAAAAACACAATTCCTGGGGAGGAATTCAAGGCTGCATAAACTTGCATAAGTAAAGAAGAGCCAAATGTTAATAGCCAAGACAATGTGGAAAATGCTTCTGGGGCATTTCAGAGACCTTCTCAACAGCCCCTCTCATCATAGGAGGCCTATGATGAGAAAAATGGTTTTTTGCACCATGCCCAGGGCCCCACTGCTCTGTTCAGTGTCATGACATGGCATCCTGCATCACATCCACTCCAGCTCCATTTTCAGCCGTGTCTGATAAAGGCCAATGTATAACTAGGGCCATTGCTTCAGAGTGCAAGTCACAAGCCTTGGTGGCTTCCACATGGTGTGGCACTTCTGTGTGTGCAGAAGGCAGGAGTTGAGGCTTGGAAGCCTCTGCCTAGATTTCAAAGTATATATGGAAATACCTGAATGTCCAGACAGAAGTCTGTGGTGGGGTGGAGCCCCCATGGGAGACATCTACTAGGGCAGTGCAGATGAAAAATGTGGGGATGGAGCCCCCACATAGAGACCTCACAGAGGCACTGCTAAGTGGAGGTGTGAGAAGAGGCTCACCATCCTCCAGATCCCATAATGGTAGATCCACTGAGAGCTTGAACTGTGCACCTGAAAAAGCCACAGGCACTCAATGCTGGCCCATGAAAGCAGCCACTGGAGCTATATGCTGCAGAACTACAAGGGTGGAGCTGCCAAAGGGCTTTGGAGCTCACGTCTTGCATCAGTGTGGGCTGGACGTGAGACATGGAGTCAAAATAGACTACTTTGGAGTTCTAAGATTTAAAGACTGCCCTGTTGGGTTTAGAACTTGCATAGGACCTGTAGCTTCTTTGTTTTGGCCAATTTCTCCCTTTTGGAAATGTAATATTTACCAATACACATATCCCAATTGTATCTTGGAAGTAACTTACTTCTTTTTGATATTACAGGCCCATAGCCAGAAGGGAATTACGTTGTCTCAGATGAGTAAAGACTGGAGGACTGTTGAGAAAGAATAATTATATCTTGCAACGTGAGAAGTACATGAGATTTGGGAGGGGCCAAGGGTAGAATAATATGATTTGAATTGGTATTCCTGCCCAAATCTCATGTCTAATTGTAATCCCAAATTTTGGAGGATGGGCTTGGTGGGAGGTGATTGGATCATGGGGGAAGACTTACCCTTTGCTGTTCTCATGATAGTGAGTGACTTCTCAGAAGATCTGGTTGTTTAAATGTGTGTAGCACCTTCCTCTTGGCTCTCTTCTACTGCTCTGGCCATGTGAGATGATGCCTGGTTCCCCTTCACCTTCTGTGATGATTGTATGTTTCCTGAAAACTCCCCAGCCATGCTTTCTGCACAGCCTATGGAACTTTAGGGCCTTTAAACCTCTTTTACTTATAAATTACCCAGTGTCAGGTAGTTCTTTATAGCATTGTGAGAAGGAACTAATACATGCTTCTTTTTTGTTGTTGTTTTACTTTTTTCTGCTTTCTTCTCTGACTGTATATTTTCAAATAAACTGTCTTCGAGCTTTCTAATTATTTCTTCTGCTTCATCCATCCTGCTATTAAAGAACCCTGATTCATTCTTCAGTACACCAATTGCATTTTCTGGCTCCAGAATATTGTCTTGATTTTTTAAAATTATTTCCATATCTTTGTTAAATTTATCTGATAGACTTCTGATTTTCTTCTCTGTGTTATCATGAATTTCTTTGAGTTTCCTCAAGACAGTTATTTTGAATTCTCTTTCTGAATGATCACAAATCTCTGTTTCTCCAGGATTGGCCCCTTGTACTTTATTTAGTTCATTTGATGAGGTCATTTTTTTTTCCCAGATGATTTTAATACTTATAGATGATCTTCAGTCTGTGGGCATTGAAAAGTTGGTATTTCTTGTAGTCTTCACTGTCTGGGCTTAATTTTAGCCATCCTTCTTAAGAGAATTTCCAGATAGTTGAAAAGACTTAGGTGTTGTGATCAAAACTGCATTTGCTTTAGGGGACATCCCAAACCCAGTAAGGCTGTGGTTCTTGCAGACTCATAGACATACTGCCTTTATGGTCTTGGAAATGATGCAGGAGAATTACCTGGTGTGCTTGGCAGAAACTCTTATTTTCTTCCCTTTCTTTATTCCAAAGATACAGAGTCTCACTCTGTTCTGAGCCACTTTATGCTAGGGTGGAATGACACAAGTCCTTCTGTGTCCACCACAACCAGGACTGCACTTGGTCAAGCCTGCTGCCAGCAAAGCTCTGGGTTTCACCCAAGGCCAGCTGTAACATCTATTTGGCTACAACTTATGTTCACTCAAGTCTCTGAAGTTCTACATTCAGAAGATGGCAAAGCCAGTCAGGCCTGTGTCCTTCCCTTCAGAGCCACCAGTTGCCATAGGCCCCAGTCAGATCCAGTCACACCATCTAGGAACCACTCACTAGGCTCAAAATTTTTTAAAGTCTACGTAGTATTCTAACATAATGCAGTTGATCTGGCACTCAAACAAAGACTGTATCCTCTTTTCCAACTTTTCCCTCCCTTTTCTAAAGGTGGTCTCTGTTGGGGCCATGTGCTATGCAAATTTGGGTTAAGGTAGTGCTAAAACCAGCACTCCTTTAGCAATCCCTGCTGGTGTGTCAGTAGGTCATGTGCACCTCCGTCTTCTGGCTCTTGGCCCAGTTTAGCACTAGAACTCGCCTAGGAGTTGCAGTCTTTATGGCCTATATTGCCTTTAAAGTATATTTTGAGCCCCAGATCTTTTTAGCTTGTGGTGAGAAGGCTTGTGGAAACTTGAGTTTCTATGGCTGGGATTTGCAACTTCCCTCTGGCAAAGGGTTGGTTTAAATGTTTTCTCCATGTTCAAGCATCAGCTGAATTTGGTCCAGTTATTCTTTCTGCTATAACAGGGAAGTACCGAGTTTAATGCCTCACATTTGCTGTGCTCTCCATCATCCAACTGCACAGAAATGCTGTCTGCAGCACATCGCCTCTGCCATCGAATGAGGGAGGGTTGCCACTGGTGATTCAAACACTATTTTCTACCTCTTTGGTGTCTCAGTGATATACAATTACAACCTGGTACCATGAGTGCTCAGCTCATTTTCAGTTCTTGTGAAGTTGCTTTTCCTGTGTAAAAAGTTGTTGAATTGGTGTCCTGAGTGGGACAATCGGTGCAGCCTTCTATTCCACTATCTTGCTCTTTTCCCACTTCCTTAGTGTACATATTTTTTTGTTCTGTTTTTATCTTAATTGTTTTTATTCTGCTTATATTATGTTTGGTTAATTCTCACTTTTCTACTTTGTTAGGTCCATTGTTAAATTGTTTTTTTGGAATTTTTATGACTTTTTTGATGTAGCTGTCTGTTGCTTTAAACTTCACTCAGCACAGTTTTAGGCAAATTTATGTTTTTCTTACACTATATGGTCATTTTTATTTTTTCAAATTTAATTTTTAAAAATGTATTTATTTATTGAGACAGCATCTCACCCTCTCCTCCAGGATGGAGTGCAGTGGTGCAATCACAGCTCACAGTAGCCTAAACCTATTGGGTTCAAGCCATTCTCCCACCTCAGTCTGTCAAATAGCTTGGACTACAGGTATGCACCAATACACACAGCTAATCTTTGTACTTTTTGTAGAGAGAGTTTTGCCATTTACTCAGGGATGTCTTGAACTCCTGGGTTCAAGTGAACCACCCACTGCAACCTCCAAAAGTTCTGGGGTTACAGGCATGGGCCACCGTGTCCAATACATTGTTAAAAAATTTTATCTTTATTTCTACATGACCCAATAATCTTTAGAAGTATTTGGTTTATTTTCCATGTATTTTTATATTTTCCAAAGTTTCTATTATTATTTCTAGCTTTATTTCATTGTAGACTGAGAAGACTTGATATGATTTAGATGTTTAAAAATTTCTTGAAATTTGTTTTTGGCCTAACATATGGTCTATCCTACAGTATGTTTGTTGTGCTGCTGAAAAGGCTGTCTATTCTGCAGTTGTTAGATAATAAATTTGGCTGATCCAGTGATGAGTGAATATATAGAGAGAATTGTTATATCACTTGGATACATTGGTCATTTTACAATTATACAATGACATTGTTTGGTTTACAGTTTTTGACTTAAAGTCTGTTTTATCTAATATAAGAATAACTACTCCTGCTTGCTTTTCATTTCTGTTTAGCTAGAATATCTTTCTTCCATAACTTTACTTTCAGTCTATATGTGCCTTGAAGGTAACATGTATCTTGTATGTAGCATATATTTAGTTTATGTATTCTTTTACTATCATTCAGCCAGTCTTTATATTTTAAGTGGATGATTTAGTAAATTTACTTTCAATGTTGCTATTGATATTTGAGGTGTTATTTCTATCACATTGGTAATTGTTTTCTGGTTGTTTTGTATACCCTTTATTCATTTTCTTTCTCATTGTTTATTATTGAGGTTTAGTGGGTTTTTTTTTTTTTTTTTTTTTTTTTTTTTGGTAGTGGTATAATTTGAGTCTTTTCTCTTGGTCAGTTGTTTGCCTTACCAGTGAGTTTTAGACTTTTGTTTCTGTGATAATAAATGTCATATTTTCACTTCCAGCTTTAGTTGTACCTTGAGAAATTCTTGTATGGCTTGTCTTGAGATTGTGAATTAACTAGTATGGCTGGTCTAGAGGTTGTGATATAACTTCTACTTTATAAAATTTATGATGGATAATTTTTTCTGGATATAGTATCTTTAGCTGACAGTTTTTTTGCTTCGATCACTTTGAGTATATCATTCCATTCTCTTTACACCTGTAAAATTTCTGGTGGAAAATTTGCTGTTAGTCTGATGGGGCTCCCTTTATAGGTCACAGTGCTTTTCCCTTGTTGTTTTTACAATTACTTGTTTGTCTTTGACATTAGACAGATTTTGTGTAGTGTGTCATAAAGAAGACATTTTTTCATTTTATTTGTTTGGGGATCTCTGAGCTCCTGTATCTGGATGTTGAAATCTCTTGCCTAGATTTGGGTGGTTTTCATCTATTATTTTTTAAAATAGGTTATCTAACACTTTTTTTTCTCCCTCTCTTTGCTTTCTGTGATACCAATAACTTGAATATTTGGTCACTTTATGGTATACCATATGTCTCAACATACTGCTCATATGTTTTAATTTTTTTTTCTGAGTGGGTTATCTCAGAAGACATGGCTTCAAGCTTTGTAAGTTTAACTTCTTCTTAATTTATTCTATTTTTTTATTCTGTTTTTCAATGTGTTTTATATTTTATTCAGTGAAGTCAGTTTTCCATTCCAAAATCTGTTTGGGGTTTTAAAATATATATCTCTTTGGTAAAATTTTTATTCACATCCTGATTATTTTTATCAATAATATTTTTCAGTTTTTTTATCAGACTGAATTTCTTTAAGATCAGTATTTTGAATCTTCTTTTAAATTTTATAAATTTGTTTTTTATTAGAATCCCTTTCTAGATAATTGTGCTACTCTGGTGGAGTGTTTGCTATATGTATGTTAGATGCAATTGTTCTTTAGTGTTGTTCAAGTCTTCTACTTTCTTATTTTTCTTCTGCTTGATTTTTCTGTTTATTACTGAATGTGAAACAATGAAGAATGTTATTTTACAGTGTCTATTTCTCCCTTCCATTCTGTAATATTTGCTTCATATGTTTGGGAAATAATAATTGTATGTATATGTTTATGATGATTTTACCTTTATAGTGAATTGATCCATTTATTAAATATAATATCCTTTCTTATCTCTTATGAGAGATTTTTTATACTGAAAGTATACTTTGTCTAATATTAATGTAGCACCCTCCTGCTCTCTTTTAGTTACTATTTGCATACAATATATTTTTTCAATCCTTATGTCTGTGTCCTTACATCTAGACTAAGTTCTTACAGATTCTATATAGTTGGATTTTGTTTATTATTATTATGTTATTATTTTAAACCATCTGCTCATTTATGACTTTTGCTTCAGGAGTAAATTTTTTTTAATATTTTAAAAATAATTACTGATAAGGAAAGACTTAGTATTGTCATTCTGTTATTTCTTTTATATATGTCATAGCTATTCTTACCCCCTTTTTTCATTCTATATTCCTATGTTTGTAGTTGATAGCTCATAATGACACATTTTACTCTCATCTCATCATATATATATATATAAAATTTTACTTGTGTTTACCATGATGATTACATATAACGTTGTAAAATAATCATAATATATTATTAAGTGATACCAAATTAACATTAATTGCATCTAACACCTCTACTTTTTAAAACAGATACTTAAATTTTATGCTATGATAAAAAATGCATAACAAAATTTATCTTAACTAAGTTTACACATCATTGTGTTAAGTATATAAACATTGTCGCACAATCAATGTTCAGAACATTTCAATTTGCAAAACTGAAACTTGATTGAAACTAAACAAAAATTACCCATTTCTCTCGCTCCCTCAGCCCCTGGAAACCACAGTTCTAGTTTCTGTTTCTATTAGTTTGATTACTCTAGATGACTCATATAGGTGGAATTGAAATTGTGCAGTATTTTGCATTTTGTGACTGGCAATAGAAGATTTTTAGTACTATAAGCTTTCCTCTTAACACTGCTTTAACTGTGTCCCAGAGAGTCTAGTATGGTGTATCTTTGTTCTCATTAGTTTCAAAGAATTTATAAATTTTTGCCTTGATTTTCTTATTTATTCAAAAGTCAGTCAAGCATAAGTTGTTTAGCTTTCAGGTAATTGTATGGTTTTGAGCAATTTCCTTGATATTGATTTTTATTTGTAGTGCACTGTGGCCTGATAATGTGTTTGGCATAATTTCAGCTTTTTAAAAATTTTCTGAGATTTGTTTTATGAAAAACTGTGTAGTCAATTTTAGAATGTGTGCCATGTGCCAATGAGAAAAAAAGTATGTTTTGTTGCTTTTGGGTGGAGAATTCTATAGATGTCTGTTAGGTACATTTGGCCAATTGTCAAGTTCAGGTTCTTGTTAGTTTTCTGCCTCAATGATCTGTCTAATACTGTCAGCGGTATGTTGAAATCTACCACTATATTGTGTGGTTATCTAAGTCTTTTTACAGGTAACTAAGAACTTGCTTTATGAATCTGGGTGCTCCTGTTTTAGAAAATTTCTACTTTTTTATCGATCCCTCAAGTTTATTTTATTGTCATAAATTATATATTTATTTATCATATACCTATTAACATAAAATTTTATATGGTTTAAGTGCGTGTCTCTTCCAAATCCCATGTTATAATGTAATCATCAGTGTTGGAGGTGAGACCTTGTAGGAAGTATTTGGGTCATAGGTTCAAGTTCCTCATGAATAGCTTCATGCCCTACCCTTAGTAATAGGCTCACATGAGATCTTGTTGTTAAAAAGAGTTTAGTGCCTCTCTCCTCTCTCTTCCTCCTTCTCTCACCATGTGACATGCCTGATCCCTTTTGCCTTCTGCCATGAGTAAAAGATTCTAGAGGCCTCAGCAGAAGCCAAACAGATACTGGTTCTATGTTGTAAAGCCTGCAGAACCATGTTCCAGTTAAACCTCTTTTTTTAAATAAATTACCCAGCCTCAGCTATTCCTTTATAGAAATGCAACACAGGTTAACAGTGATATTTTATGCTTTTTATTGTAAATATATAAAAGAATTAGAAGTAGTTATGCAAGAAAATAAAAATAATACTTTTTATATTTGTTAATGCATTTTCCTTTATTAAGTGATTTTTTATTTTTAGATGGCTTTTAGTTTCTGTGTACATCCTTTCATTTCAACTTTAAGGGCTCCTTTTAGCATTTTTGTAGGATGGACTTATGGTAATACACTCTCTGAGCTTCTGTTTATACAGAAAGCCTTAATTTCCCCCTTATATTTGAGGAATTGTTTTCCTAGACATAGAATTTTTAGATGATATAGGGTTTTTTAGCACTCGAAATTTGTCATCTCATTGCCTCTGACCTCAAAAGTTTCTGTTAAGATATCCACTGTTAATCTTATTGAGGATTCTTTGTATTTGATGAGTCATTTTTCTTTTGCTGCTTTCAATATAATTATTTTTGCTTGTCTTTATACAGTGAAATTATTACTTATCTCAGTGTAGGTCTCATTTAATTCATTCTGTTGAGGTTCTTTAGCTTCCTGTATTTGTACATCCATGTCATTCATTAAACTGGGAAGTTGGCCAATATTTCTTCAAATAACCTTTTTGTCCTTTTCTCTTTATTTTTATAGAATTTTCATAATGAATATATTATTCTATTTTTTGGTATATCATTAGTCTCTTAGGCTCTGTTCACTTGTTTTTACTTTTTTCTCCTCTTTTATCCTTTGGCTTTTATTTTTTTTTAATTCTTGTGACAGTAAAATTACCAGTCTTTAAATTTGCTGATTATTTTTTATTCTAGTTCAATTCTGCTGCTGAACTTCTAAAGTTTTTAACTTAGTTATCATATACTTGTTTCAGAATTTAAAAATAATTTCTGTCTCTGCTAATAGCTTCATTTACTATACATAGTATTTTTTGTTTTCTTTTAATTTTCTTTCTGTGTTAAATTTTAGCTCTTTGGGCATATTTTGAACTTCTGTTTTCACATCTTTGTTTTTTAGGTCCAAAGCCTGTGTTTATTTAGTGTAAATTTCTAGAGATTTATTTCGTTCCTTTGAATATGCTAATTCTCCTGTATACGTGGTTGTTGTTAAATGTCTTAATTTCCTAAAAGTATTATGCTTGCTTCTTCTTGGGGTGATTTATGTTCTATGGTATTTATCACCATGTTATCTTTTGCCCCCAAACCTGTGTGCATCTGCAATATTTCTGCAGCCTTCACATGCTGTGGCACTCACTCCTGATTTCTGTGTCCTTTACAGCTTGATATCTGACGTATTTCAAGCTATGCCGCTATTCTCATCTGAGGTCATCAGTTGGGATGGAAACCAGTCTCTCAGCAGTACTTAAGCAGGTCAGAAAGTTGCCAACAGTTCCAATCTATTCTTTTTATCTCAAAGGAGAAATCAGCAGTAGAGTGGCTTCCCTCCATCGCCTCAGTTTCAGGGAAGGGGTGAGGTAAGTTTGAACAAAAATTTCAACAAGTTTTGCATCATTTTGAGTGTGGTATTATGTTGATTCAACATTTGCTTTGTTGCTGCAGATTTTTTACTTATTGCTAGAGCTCTCCCAAAGCTATTTTAGTCTGTCTGTTGTTGTTTACCTGATGTTCCCATGAAGAGATAAGGGCCTGGAGCTTTCTAGTCCATTACCTTGCTAATGTAATTCTGTTTTAATACAAATTTCTAAAGATCCCAGGACAACTGAAATTTCTCTATTGATTAGTAAGATTACATTTTGTGTTTTCAGCTTGCATGGTTAATTTCATAATCCCATACTACCATCCATGGCAAGGACTGCTTCTATAGATTTTTCTTCCTGGCATTTCTGTCAAACTGCACACCTATATTTCCTAACACTTCATATTTATAATCACTTTAATATTGCTATTACATTTTACTTAGCTTATCCAAAGGTAAACTTAATACTTTTCTATTATACCACTTAGTTCCTCTAAATTCCTATCATGCTTAATAGTACACTCAGACTTTAATTTATTCATATTCAACATTTCACAATTATTTTTTAAATTACAACTTTTCTTCTTTCAGCTTCTCAATTTAACTCCCATATACTCCTAGAATCATGGAATTTTGGAGCTACAAAGGGAAAATTTTTAGACATAATTATATTAACCTCCTTTATCTTCTATATAAGAAAACTATGCTCTAATGAGTTTCAGATATGTTTCCAGATTTGTATATGTTACAATAAAGTCGGATTAAAAGATAGATTTCTTGACTCTAAAGGTAACACTGTTTTATAGGAATAAGATTATGCCTCTTCATTCAATGTCTGTTATCTTGGTCTTTTCCTAAATTTTCTGTCATAACTCTGGCCTAGATCTTCCTTGTCACATGTTTGGACCACTGTAATATCCACCTTTACATTGGACTGTATCCAAATTTCTTATTTCCCTCCTCACCCCATTTTGTCCTTTATGCTGTAATATTCTTCATATATGTCATCACATAACTCAACTGTTCAATGACCCACCCATGTCTCCCAGTTTAATTTCTGGAAGATAAAACTCTACATTTGATAAATTTTAAAAAATTTGTTTCTGTGGTCTACATTCCAGAATCTACTGTTGTTGATCAGACTTGTCTTTTCTTCTCATATATTACCAACCTATCATTTATAGTCTTGCACTAATCTCATTTTCTACTTGAATCTTCTATAATTACTTTGTTCCTATTTGGAAATCCGTAGCAGTTTGTTTTGTGTATTTTTGTTTTGGCTGCATTTCACAGCCTTGCAGTGCATACATATTTCCTATGTCTTTAATTACTGGTCAGTTCTTGAATGTAAGGACTATATCATCAGCCACATGGAAATCCCTTATTCCTTGGCACAGTGCAATGTTCAAAGTAAGCTCTTAATATTTTGTTAATTGCTGATTGACATGTAAAACCACTGAACAAATGTTGAACAAGTCAGTAAATTATTTCTACATCCTCTGAACATGCAATAGCATATGTTTATGAGATAACACAATGTGAAAAGAGACTGAAACAATCTCCACAGTCTACTCCCCTGGCACCATACGGAACTTGTAATTGCTTCCAGGTACTCCATCATAATTTTCTGCGCCAAAAACTGGAGCTCATCCACTTATTTCCCCAAACCTAAGCTTATTCTTTTAGAAAAAAAAATTATTTCAACAATGCCATTTTTTAAAACCAAGCTCTTGGTAAAGACTTTCAGTTTAACCCAATTCTTATTGCTGCTTTCCCTTGAGGACTGCAGCTGCTTTGTCTGCCTCTGATTGTTCCCACGTGTAGTATACTAAACTCTCCTGCAAGAAGTGGTGACCAAAATCCCAAGAAAAAGTCCTTGTCACCACTCCTGTTGCCATGCGCTTGAGCCATTTGGAATTCAACCATAGAGTGGGACAAATTATGATTCAGTCCTGTTGCTGTCAAGGGCCAAGTTTGTTTCTTGAAATGCAAAAAAGGAAAATAAAGTAGAGAATAAACTAAATTTCAGCCAAATTTCCAGAAATTGGCAAATCTAGCTTCTACAACATGCCATGGTTACTGGCTTTGCAGTTCTTGCAATGTTAACAATGCACATTTTCTTTTGTAAAATATTTTATTTATTAAATTCTGTTTAGATAGCTTTGGAGCTGTAGCTTGTCACCCAACCCCACAGTGCTACTGCTGCTGTCTATTTTATTATACTCATTTTGTATTGATACATTTTAAAACCACCAATAACTAAAGTACTGCAGAAACTGCCTTATGATTATTTCTTTCTCTCTCTTTCTCTCTCTCTCCATTTATCTTTCTGTCTGTCTTAATCTGTCTTTCTTTCTCTTGTGTGTGTGTACGTGTGTGTATACACATAAGTAAATATATGTGTATATATATATATGTATATATATATCTTCTGGAAAGACTAATTCCACAAGCAGTTATTTGGACACAAACAAACTAGCTTCTCATTTCCAGTGGGTGGTAGGATAGCCAACATCTGCCTTACATAAGAGTGTTTGCCTATATAACCTCACATAGTTTTCTATTGTTCTGGGAACTGCTCATGCATGTAATATAAAGTTCCCATGAGTTAACACCTCCTGTTTTTAATTATGTTTTCAGAATTATTTTGTTTGCCACAGCGTAGACTGCATTTTTTCCAGATGGTCACAATAAGTAAAATATTTGTATAGATCACCCATGCTCTTAAAATATATTATTGTATTTATATTGTATTTCTATAATTAACATTGTCTTATAGGAATAGAAAAGGTAGTGTTTTAGATGTTATCAAAGTGAAAATGTATGACTCATTCTATCGTCCAAGAAAATATTGAATAAATATCTGTAGTCCAATACCTCTAGTATATGATAGGAATAATAATCTACAGAAAGATGGAAATAACAACTAAATAATTTCACTCACCATCTTCCCCAAGTATTAGAATGATATAAAATCCAATTTAGTTACCATCTGTGCTAAAGCTTAAGATAGATCATTAATGTTCAAAAAGCTGATAGAACACTGCACACCACAGCAATAAATCTGGTATAAGATATGGCTTTCCTGAACTTCGCTCTAACCTTAACTGCTAACATAGTTTTACTAAAACCACATTCTCTCTGAGTATTTTCTTCATCCAAGAATCTATGGCAGGTCTCTATTATATTTAAAATAGAATTCAGAATATTTGTTTCTTTTAAGGCCCACAATTTTCTTTTTTTAATTTCTTTATTTTATATTATTATTATTATACTTTAAGTTTTAGGGTACATGTGCACAATGTGCAGGTCTGTTAAATATGTATACATGTGCCATGTTGGTGTGCTGCACCCATTAACTCGTCATTTAGCATTAGGTATATCTCCTAATGCTGTCCCTCCCCCTTCCCTCCACCCCACAACAGTCCCCGGAGTGTAATGTTCCCCTTCCTGTGTCCATGTGTTCTCATTGTTCAATTCCCACCTATGAGTGAGAGCATGCGGTGTTTGGTTTTTCATCCTTGCAATAGTTTACTGAGAATGACCATTTCCAGCTTCATCCATGTCCCTACAAAGGACATGAACTCATCATTTTTTATGGCTTCATAGTATTCCATGGTGTATATGTGCCACATTTTCTTAGTCCAGTCTATCATTGTTGGACATTTGGCTTGGTTCCAAGTCTTTGCTATTGTGAATAGTGCCGCAATAAACATATGTGTGCATGTGTCTTTATAGCAGCATGATTTATAGTCCTTTGGGTATATACCCAGTAATGGGATGGCTGGGTCAAATGGTATTTCTAGTTCTAGATCCCTGAGGAATCGCCACACTGACTTCCACAATGGTTGAACTAGTTTACAGTCCCACCAACAGTGTAAAAGTGTTCCTATTTCTCCACATCTTCTCCAACACCTGTTGTTTCCTGACTTTTTAATGATCGCCATTCTAACAGGCATGAGATGGTATCTCATTGTGGTTTTGATTTGCATTTCTCTGATGGCCAGTGATGATGAGCATTTTTGCATGTGTTTTTTGGCTGCATAAATGTCTTCTTTTGAGAAGTGTCTGTTCATGTCCTTCGCCCACTTGTTGATGGGGTTGTTTATTTTTTTCTTGTAAATTTGTTTGAGTTCATTGTAGATTCTGGATATTAGCCCTTTGTCAGATGAGTAGGTTGCAAAAATTTTCTCCCATTTTGTGGGTTGCCTGTTCACTCTGATGGTAGTTTCTTTTGTTGTGCAGAAGCTCTTTGGTTTAATTAGATCCCATTTGTCAATTTTGGCTTTTGTTGCCATTGCTTTTGGTTTTTTAGACATGAAATCCTTGGCCATGCCTATGTCCTGAATGGGATTGCCTAGGTTTCCTTCTAAGGTTTTTATGGTTTTAGGTCTAACATGTAAGTCTTTAATCGACCTTGAATTAATTTTTGTATAAGGTGTAAGGAAGGGATCCAGTTTCAGCTTTCTACATATGGCTAGCCAGTTTTCCCAGCACCATTTATTAAATAGGGAATCCTTTCCCCATTGCTTGTTTTTGTCAGGTTTGTCAAAGATCAGATAGTTGTAGATATGCGGCGTTATTTCTGAGGGCTCTGTTCTGTTCTGTTGATCTATATCTCTGTTTTGGTACCAGTACCCTGCTGTTTTGGTTACTGTAGCCTTGTAGTATAGTTTGAAGTCAGGTAGCATGATGCCTCCAACTTTGTTCTTTTGGCTTAGGATTGACTTGGCGATGCAGTCTCTTTTTTGGTTCCATATGAACTTTAGTTTTTTCCAATTCTGTGAAGAAAGTCATTGGTAGCTTGATGGGGATGGCATTGAATCTATAAATTACCTTGGGCATTATGGCCATTTTCACGATATTGATTCTTCCAACCCATGAGCATGGAATGTTCTTCCATTTGTTTGTATCCTCTTTTATTTCATTGAGCAGTGGTTTGTAGTTCTCCTTGAAGAGGTCCTTCACATCCCTTGTAAGTTGGATTCCTAGGTATTTTATTCTCTTTGAAGCAATTGTGAATGGGAGTTCACTCATGATTTACCTCTCTGTTTGTCTGTGATTGGTGTATAAGAATGCTTGTGATTTTTGCACATTGATTTTGTATCCTGAGACTTTGCTGAAGTTGCTTATCAGCTTAAGGAGATTTTGGGCTAAGACAGTGGGGTTTTCTAGATATACAATCATGTCATCTGCAAACAGGGACAATTTTACTTCCTCTTTTCCTAATTGAATACCCTTTATTTCCTTCTCCTGCCTAATTGCCCTGGTCAGAACTTCCAACACTATGTTGAATAGGAGTGGTGAGAGAGGGCATCCCTGTCTTGTGCCAGTTTTCAAAGGGAATGCTTTCAGTTTTTGCCCATTCAGTATGATATTGGCTGTGGGTTTGTCATAGATAGCTCTTATTATTTTGAGATACGTCCCATCAATACCTAATTTATTGAGAGTGTTTAGCAAGAAGGGTTGTTGAATTTTGTCAAAGGCCTTTTCTGCATCTATTGAGATAATCATGTGGTTTTTGTCTTTGGTTCTGATTATATGCTGGATTACATTTATTGATTTTAGTATGTTGAACCAGCCTTGCATCCCAGAGATGAAGCTCACTTGATCATGGTGGATAAGCTTTTTGATGTGCTGCTGGATTTGGTTTGCCAGTATTTTACTGAGGATTTTTGCATCAATGTTCATCAAGGATATTGGTCTTAAATTCTCTTTTTTTGTTGTGTCTCTTTCAGGCTTTGTTATCAGGATGATGCTGGCCTCATAAAATGAGTTAGGGAGGATTCCCTCTTTTTCTATCAATTGGAATAGTTTCAGAAGGAGAGGTACCAGTTCCTCCTTGTACCTCTGGTAGAATTTGGCTGTGAATCTCTCTGATCCTGGACTTTTTTTGGTTGGTAAGCTATTGATTATTGCCACAATTTCAGAGCCTGTTATTGGTCTATTCAGAGATTCAACTTCTTCCTGGTTTAGTCTTGGGAAGGTGTATGTGTCGAGGAATTTATCCATTTCTTCTAGATTTTCTAGTTTATTTGCATAGAGGTATTTGTAGTATTCTCTGATGGTAGTTTGTATTTCTGTGGGATCAGTGGTGATATCCCCTTTATCATTTTTTTTTGCGTCTATTTGATTCTTCTCTCTTTTCTTCTTTATTCTTGTTAGCGGTCTATCAATTTTGTTGATCCTTTCGAAAAACCAGCTCCTGGATTCATTAATTTTTTGAAGGGTTTTTTGTGTCTTTATTTCCTTCAGTTCTACTCTGATTTTAGTTATTTCTTGCCTTCTGCTAGCTTTTGAATGTGTTTGCTCTTGCTTTTCTTGTTCTTTTAATTATGATGTTAGGGTGTAAATTTTGGATCTTTCCTGCTTTCTCTTATGAGCATTTAAAGTGATGGGGAGAATGCAACCAAGTTGGAAAACACTCTGCAGGATGTTATCCAGGAAAATTTCCCCAATCTAGCAAGGCAGGCCAACATTCAGATTCAGGAAATACAGAGAACGCCACAAAGATATTCCTTGAGAAGAGCAACTCCAAGACACATAATTGTCAGATTCACCAAAGTTGAAATGAAGGAAAAAATGTTAAGAGCAGCCAGAGAGAAAGGTCGGGTTACCCACAAAGGGAAGCCCGTCAGACTAACAGCGGATCTCTCGGCAGAAACTCTACAAGCCAGAAGAGAGTGGGGGCCAATATTCAACATTCTTAAAGAAAATACTTTTCAACCCAGAATTTAATATCCAGCCAAACTAAGCTTCATAAGTGAAGGAGAAATAAAATCCTTTACAGACAAGCAAATGCTGAGAGATTTTGTCACCACCAGGCCTGCCCTAAAAGAGCTCCTGAAGGAAGCACTAAACATGGAAAGGAATAACTGGTACCAGCCACTGCAAAATCATGCCAAATTGTAAAGACCATCGAGGCTATGAAGAAACTGCATCGACTAACGAGCAAAATAACCAGCTAACATCATAATGACAGGATGAAATTCACACATAACAATATTAACTTTAAATGTAAATTGGCTAAATGCTCCAATTAAAAGACACAGACTGGCAAATTGGATAAAGAGTCAAGACCCATCAGTGTGCTGTATTCAGGAAATGCATCTCACGTGCTGGGACACACATAGGCTCAAAATAAAAGGATGGAGGAAGATCTACCAAGCAAATGGAAAACAAAAAAAGGCAGAGGTTGCAATCCTAGTCTCTGATAAAACAGAGTTTAAACCACCAAAGATCAAAAGAGACAAAGAAGGCCATTACATAATGGTAAAGGGATCAATTCAACAAGAAGAGCTAACTATCCTAAATATATATGCAACCAATACAGGAGTACCCAGATTCATAAAGCAAGTCCTGAGTGACCTACAAAGAGAGTTAGACTCCCACACAGTAATAATTGGAGACTTTAACACCCTACTGTCAACATTAGACAGATCAATGAAACAGAAAGTCAACAAGGATACCCAGAAATTGAACTCAGCTCTGTACCAAGCAGACCTAATAGACATCTACAGAACTCTCCACCCCAAATCAACAGAATATATATTTTTTTCAGCACCACACCACACCTATTCCAAAATTGACCACATAGTTGGAAGTAAAGTGCTCCTCAGCAAATGTAAACAAACAGAAATTATAACAAACTCTCTCTCAGACCACAGTGCAACCAAACTAGAACTCAGGATTAAGAAACTCACTCAAAACCGCTCAACTACATGGAAACTGAACAACCTGCTCCTGAATGACTACTGGGTACATAACGAAATAAAGGCAGAAATAAAAATGTTCTTTGAAACCAACGAGAACAAAGACACAACATACCAGAATCTCTGGGACACATTCAAAGCAGTGTGTAGAGGGAAGGCCCACAATTTTCTATAGCAGGTCTCTATTACATTTAAAATAGAATTCAGAATATTTGTTCTTCTTTTAAGGCCCACAATCTTCTTATTCCATCATTTCTAAATAACCTTATCTCAGACTCACCCCAAAGCAAGGTCACCTATCTTGTAAAACACACTTCTTCATACATTCCATGTTAGTTACCACCTCTATACCATTATTCACATTGTGTTTTGGAATAAGTATGTTTCTCCAACGGTCAATATTTATAACCCATAATATTTTAAGGTCCAATTGAGGTCCTTTTTCTTCTCCAAAGTCTTCCTGGAATTACTCTAGTCCAAAATACACTTACATTTTTATGAGCTCTTACTACATATAGTTTCCATACCACAACACATAGTATTTGGAATTCAACTCTTACTGCTCGATTTGCTCCATTTGCATATGTGATGTCTTTCTAAGCAAACTATACATGTTTTAGGGACAATGACTACTTATCTTTTTAAACTATTATTTTAGCTTCAGAGGTAGAGGGGCAAGTTTGTTATGTAGGTAAATTGCATGTCACAAGGATTTGGTATACAGATTATTTCATCACCCAGGTGATAAGCATAGTAACTGATAGGTAGTTATTTTTTTTTTTCATTTTACCTTCTCCCTCCTCCTATTCTCCACCCTCAAGTAAGTCCTGGAGTGTGTTGTTTCCTTCTTTGTGGCACAATGACTACTTATGTTTCTATTTTGTATTCACCCCTTAACACCCAGCATTTATTTCTGGATATTTTGCAAGTCCTGAACAAAGTTTTGATTAACTTATGACCAAATATAAAATTGATTGCCCACATATAATTAATATACATATTTAATTTGCATTTTAAAAATCTAGCATTTAGATACGTCTTTGAGATTATGTAATGCTTTATTTTAGAGTAACCTGATATATATTATTTTATTTTATTTTTTTCTTATACTTTAAGTTCTAGGGTACATGCGCACAATGTGCAGGTTTGTTACATATGTATACATGTGCCATGTTGGTGTGCTGCACCCATTAACTCCTCATTTACATTAGGTATATCTCCTAAGGCTATCCCTCCACACTCCGTCCACCCCATGACAGGCCCCGCTGTGTGATGTTCCCCACCCTGTGTCCAAGTGTTCTCATTGTTCAATTCCCACCTATGAGTGAGAACATGTGGTGTTTGGTTTTCTGTCCTTGTGATAGTTTGCTCAGAATGATGGTTTCCAGCTTCATCCATGTCCTAAAAGTGAAATAACCTGCGTAACTGAATGCTTCTGAAATTTATTGTAGATATTATCAGAACAACTTTCATTATTAGGTTAGAACAGAACTTATCTGAGTTAGGCACTCTAAAAATGGTTCTTCATGGAAGAATGAACTCAAATATTTGGGTTAAAGATTTTACTTGCATTTATATGTATGAAAGTGCCATTATCTTTTAAAATATAAAACAATATTTTGTGTATATTTACTTATCCCCATGCTGGCAACATTGCAGCCATTGGTCTAAACTTTATGAGCAATAAATAGGTTATGACACCCAAAGGAAGAAGCTTCAGGTTTTAAGGGTAAAAAGTTAAGCTTTATATGCACAAAGCAAGACATTACTTATATTAAATGTTGTATCTGTGATCTTTACAACATTTGTCAAATAGTCTGACTATCAGCCAATCAGTTGGTAGGCAGAAGTATCTAAATCACATAAAATAATTGTGCCTAAATAATTCTGTTGTCTTATGTATAATCCACTGTTTTTAGTAAAATGTAATTGAACATCTTGACAATCAATAATTTACTTAACTAATGCCAGTTTGTCAAATAGGGAAACTAGGGATCCTGATACTAATATAATACCAGCTGATAGGCCTTGATGTTCAGGCCCAGGTGTGGAGAGGAGGGCTTTTCCTCCCCCTTTGCCACTGGTGCTGACACCATCATGGCTGCTTTCATGGGAAGTTGGCAGAGGCACAACAAAAGATGGATTTTCTTGGGCTGTTAGGGTCTACCGTGACCCCACTGTCAGTGTGGCCATTAGGCCAAGGATGGCGTGAAAGCTGGGCCCCTGTACATACACAGAGTGACAGCATTTCTGTACTAGACAGCAGGAGAAACAGTGGACTGGAGAAGCATGAAAGCTACTCAGACACCACTTGGGGTGGATAACAGAGTGGTGGCATCACTCCTTCTGTAAGCCCAAGCTGCACAGCTCACAACTCCAGAACAGTCCTTCTGCTTGAGGAGAGGAGAGAAGTAGGAAGAACTTTGCTCTTACATGCAAACACCACCTACTAACATGGAGATCAAACTGCACAACTCAATACAAAATCTGCTTACACTAGTGCACAGTGCTTGGGAATGAAATAAGCTTCTTAGACTTCTGCCATCCTAACACTGTGTGCTCAATGCACCATTACTACTAACAGAAAGCTAAGTATATCTATGACCAAAAAATTTATACAGATTTTTTGCCACAAAACAGAAAAAACAGAACTAATGGAAATAAAAAAGAAAAGGTGCTTCAATCTTTTTTTGTTTTGTCTCCCTCGGGAATACCTATGACGCATGGACTTAGATTTTTTATGTAATATCATAATTCTCAAAGGCTTTGTTCATTTTTTAAATAAAATTTGTTCATTTAAATTAAGTATAAGTGGAAAAAAATTAATTTAAAAAGATGTAAATTTAAAAATAAGAAGAGGTAGTTTATACAGATGAGAAAGAACAAGCAAAATAACTCTGGCAGCATTAATAAAACAGTGTTATGACACACAAAAAAAGTTCACGCTAGCTCTCTAGAAATGGACCCTAAGCAAAATTAAATATTTTAATATCACATAAAGAATTTAAGATATTGATATTCAAGAGAGATCTGAAAACAAATACAAAGTAATCAGAAAATCAATGCATAAATTTACCAAGTAAATGAATATAAAACAAACAAACAAAAAATTAAAACATCTGAAAATTAAGAGTATATACTGAAGCCTTAAGAATATACTAGAAAAAGCAGAAGAAAGAAACTCAGAACTTGAAGACAGGTCTTTTAAATTAATTTATTCTCATAAAAATATAGAAAAAATATTAAAAATGAACAAAGCCTTTGAGAAAAATAAAATTACATGAAATGCTTAAACCTGAAAATCATAGGTGTTTCTGAGAGAGCAAAAAGCATAAAGGCTTGAAAAACTTCTTTGAGGAAATAATTGAATAAAAGATTTCTAATCTTGCAGATTTAGACATCTTGATACAAAAAGCTCAGGGAATTCCAAGTAAATATATTACAAGAAGAAATTCACAAAGACATATTGTCAATAAACTATCTAAAGTCAACATGAAGGAAAAAATCCCTAAAATCAGGAAGAGAAAAGCATCTAGTCATCTATAAAGAAAACCCCATGACACTAACAGTGAACTTCTCAACAGAAGATTTAAAAGCCAAAGTATATTGGGATTTTATTTTCAGACTTAAAAAAAAAATACACCGTCAACTATGAATTTTGTATCTTGCTAGAATAACATACATGAATGAAAGAGAAACATACATAAAGAAAGAGTCTTTACCAGATAATCAAATGCTGAGGAAATTCATCAACACTACACTGGCCATACATTTTGTTATTTGTTATTTGTGGTCTTCTCTTCCTTCTTTCTTTCATTCCTGTTTTATTCTAATGAAGATACTTTTTTTCTGATAATATAATTTAGTTTCTTGCTTTTAATTTTTTGTGTCCATTGTAGGTTTTTGGATTGAGGTTACCCTAAAGCTTGCAAATAATATCTTACAACCCATTACTTTAACATGAAACGCTATTTGCATAAATAAACAAGTGAAAAGAAAACTAAGAAAAAACTCACCTTAACTTTGTCCTCTTACTTTTTAACATTTTGTTGTTTCTATTTCATTGCACTGTCTATATCTTGAAAAGTAGTAGTAGTTGTTACTATTTTTGATTCATTTATTGTTTAATCTTTTATATGGTAAAGAGTAGTTTACACACTACAGGTACATTGTTACAATATTCTTTGTTATTCTGTATACTTACTATTACCAATGAGTTTTTAACCATCAGGTGATTACTTATTGCTCATTAACATTGTGTTCTTGCTCATTAAATACTCACTTTAGAATTTATTCTTGTAGGAGAGGCCTGGTGTTGATGAAATTCCTCTGCTTTTGTTTGAATAAAAAATCTACCCCTCCTCTATGTTTAAATATTTTTTGCCAGATATAGTATTCAACAGTAATTTTTTATTTTCTTTAGCATGTTAAATATGTCATGCCACTCTATCCTGATCTGTAAGAGTTTCACTGAAAAGTCTTCTGCCAGACATATTGAAGCTCAATTATATGTTTTTTATTTATTTTTTATTACTACTTTTTTAATTTTGTCTTTATTCTTAACTTTTGGGAGTTTGATAATTAAGTGTGTTGAGGTAATGTTCCCTGGGTTAAATATGCTTGGTGTTCTATAATCTTCTTGTACTTGCATATAAACATCTTTCTCTAGGTTTGCGGAAGTTCTGTTGTTATCATCTTGAATACACTTTCTACTCTCATCTCTTTCTTTAACTCCCATTTCAGGCCAATAACTCTTAGATTTTCCCCTTTGAGGCTATTTTCTGGCTCCTGTAGGTGTGCTTTATTGTTTTATATTCTTTTTTCTTTTGTCTCCTTCGATTATGTATTTTTAAATAGATGGTCTTCAAGCTCACTTATTCTTTCTTCTGCTTGATCAAGTCTGCTGTTAAGACTGGTGCATTCTTAAGTGTGTCAATTGCACTTTTCAGCTGCAGAATTTCAGCTTGATTCTTTTTAACTATTCCAATCTCTTTGTTACATTTGTTTGATATAGTTCTGAATTTTTTTGTCTGTTTTATCTTGAATTTCTTTGCTTTTCCTCAACTCAGCTATTTAGAATTCTCTGTCTGAAAGGTCACATATCTCTATTTCTCCACAAATTATCTCTTGTGGCTTATTTAGTTTAATGATGAAGCCATGTCTTCCTGGACTGTGTTGACGCTAGTATATGTTCTTCAGTGTCTGAGCATTGAAGAGTTAGGTATTTATTGTAGTCTTCACTTTCTCAGCTTATTTGTACCCTTCCTTCTTGAGAAGGCTTCTGAGATATTTGAAACGATATGGGTGTTCTGATCTAATCTGTATCTGGTTTAGGGTCGCCTCATGCCCAGTAGTGCTGTGATTCTTGCAGCCTCACAGTGGTACCATCTTTGTGGTCTTGGAAAAGATCCAGAAGATATCAAAATCAGGCAAGGACGCAAGTTAAGAAAAGTAAAGTACAGGCCAATATCCCTGATAAGCATAGATGCAAATTTCAAGAAAATACTAGCTCATCAAATTCAACAACACATCAAGAAACAATACACCACTATAAAGTGAGCTTTATTCCAGAGATGAAAGGATGGTTCAACATATGCAAATCTTTAAAGGAGATTTACCACATAAGCATAAATTTCTAAAAACCCAGTATGATTCTTAAAGTAGATGAAGAAAAAAAAAACTAATAAAGTCAGCATCTGTTCATGAAAGAAACTCTCAACAATGTAAGTATAAAGGAAACATATCTCAAAATAATAAAAACTGTATGTGACCAATCTACAGCCAAAATTATACTGATTGTGGAAAAGTTGAATACATTCCACCTACAAACTGAAATAAGACAAGGATGCCCCTTTCACTATTTTTGTTAGACATAGTACTGGGAGTCATAGCCAGACCAATCAGGCAAGAGATAGAAACAAAAGGTATTCTAATTGGAAAAAAGAATTTCAAATTATCTGTTTGCTGATGCTATGTTCTTATACCTAGAACACACTAAAATTTCTTTCTAGACTCCTAGATTTGATAAATGTGTTTAATTAAGTTTCAGTATATAAAATTAATATAAAAACCAGTAGCATTTGTGTTCACCAATTTGAGAACCAAATTGAGTAACTTTCATTTACAATAGCTACAAAGAAGTTTAATATGTATAAATACATTAAACCCAGGAGTTGAAGGATCTCTACAAGAAAAACTACAAAACACAAATGAAATAAATTGTCAATTAAACCAAAAAATGGGAAAATATTCAATGCTTATGTACTGAAAGAATTAATATTCTTAAAATGACCATACTGCCCAAAGCAATCTATGAATTAAATTCAATCTTATCAAAATACCAACATCATATTTTTACATAATTGGAAAGAGATCTTAATGTTTATATGCAACCAAAAATATGTTCCAATAGCCAAAGCAATACTTAGTAAAAAGAATAAAGCTGAAGAAATCATATTACTTCACATGAAATTATACTACAAGATTATAGTCATCAAAATATCATATTACTGGTATAAAAATATACATATACATCAATGAAAGAGAGTATAGAATCCACATAAAACTACATACATACAGCGAATTGACTTCTGACAAAGTCAACAAAGACATACCCTGTGGAAAGACACCTATTTAATAAATGACGCTGTAAATATTGTAGGGCCATGTGCAGAAAAATGAAATTGGACATCTATTTCTCACCATATACAAAAATCAACTCAACATGGCTAAATATAAAATCTGTAACCGTATAAATTCTAGACGTAAACATAGAAATACCTCTTCTTGATGTTGCCCTAGGCAAATAATTTGTTACTACGATTCCAAAAACAAAGGCAAAAAGAGAAGAAACTAAAACAGAAATGGGACTTAATTAAACTAAAAAGAATTCTGCACAAAGAAGTAATTAAGAGAGTAAACAGGTGGTTCACAAAATGCAATAAATTATTTATAAATTATGCATCCAAGACTAATATCCAGCATGTACAAGGATCTCAAAGAGTTAAACAAGAGCAACAAACATAATAATGCCATTAAAATGGGCAAAGGGCATGAACAAATATTTTTTTCAAAAGATGACACACAAATGGCCAATGCATATATGAAAAAAATGCCCAATATCACTAATGATTAGAATAATGCAATTTAAAACCACCATGAAATACCATCTTACACCAGTCAGAATAGCTATTATTAAAAAGTCAAATAATAAAATGTTGGCAGGGATGTAGAGAAAAGGTTCTGCACATACACTATTGGTGGAAATGTAAACTAGAACAGCCTTTATGAAAAAAACAGTATAGAGATTTCTCAAAAAAGTAACAACAGAGTTACCATTTAATCCAGCAATTCTACTAATGTGTATATGCTCAAAGGGACATAAATAATTATATCAAAAAGACACCTTCACTTCTAAGTGTATTGCAACTCTTTACAATATCAAATATGTAGCATCAAGCTAACAGTTCATCAATGGATGAGAAGAATAAAATCTTGTCTTTTGCAACAATGTAAATAAAACTGAAGGCTGTTATCTGAAGTGAAATACCTCAGAAAGTCAAATATAAGAGGGAGCTAAAAACGTGTATACATAGACATAGAGAGTGGAGTAATAGACAATGAAGACTTAGGCTGGGTTATGAGAGGGAAGAGAGGAATAAAAAAATTATGTAATAGGTCAAATGTACACTATTAAGATGATGGTTACAAAAATGACCAGAGTTCACAACTATACAATATATCCATGTAACAAAACTGCATGTGTACTTCAAAAATCTACCTATCATCTATCTATCTATCTATCTATCATCTATCTATCTATCTATCTATCTATCTATCGTCTATATATATATGGCTTTTGCATGAACAATAAAACAATCAAGAGGGTACAGAGACAATGTTGGAGTGGGAGAAAATATTTGCATATCATATATCTGATAAGGGGTTAATATTCAAAATATATAAGAAAGTCAAACAACTCAATAATTTTAAAAATACCTTGATTAAAAAATAGTCAAATGGTTTGAAGGGACAATTCTCAAAGGAAGATATACAAATAGAAAGGAGATATGTTTAAAATTATACAGTATCACCAATCACCATAGAAATGTTCATTGAAACCACAGTGAGAGGCCACCCGTAAACCAAAAATAAAATTCTAAGCCACGCTTAACCATCTGAAAGTACATCCTCATCAGCCAGTGTACTCCAAAAATGTAATCTGAAAGACTGGTTCAGGTCATGACAGGAAGTGGAAGCCAGACGTGCCTCATTATACTCTGCAGCATTAACATCAACACAGAACTTAAATCTGATAAGAAACATTTACAATCTATTATTTCTAAAGCCTGCTACATGGAGGCTTCATCTGCATGATGAAACTTTGGTTTCCATAACCTCTTATTGTAACCCAGGCATTCCTTTTTATTGATAATAACTCTTTCAACCAATTGTCAATCAGAATAATTTTAAATTTATCTATAACCTACAACCCCCCACTTTGAGTTGTCCTACCTTTCTGTACTGAACCTATGTGTATCTTAAATGTATTTGATTGATGTTTCATGTCTCCCTAAAAGGTGTAAAAGCAAGCTGCACCCTCACAACCTTGGGCAAACATTCTCAGGATCTCCTGAGGGCTATGTCACAGGCCATGTTCACTCATATTTGGCTCAGAATAAATCTCTTTCACTACTTTACAGAATTTGACATTTTTATTAAAAATGATTTGGCACCTAACGAGGGGCCTAAGAGAAGACTCAAGATCCTGAGGGAGTTGCCCAAACATTGAGCTAAGGTACCAGCAGGGGTCTATTGAAAACCTCCCTAACTTTGAGCTTTTCCAGGGGTGAACCTTGTAAGTCTTCCTGAGCCCAGAACCTCCCTTTGATTGATGGGCCTTGATTTATTCTGAGCTGTTTTTTTTTTTTTTTTTTTTTTTTTTTTTTGTCTTCCTAGGAGGTTGTTCTTTAGGATCCTAATTCGAGTTTGGAGATGGATTCTACATGGTTTTCTCCATTGATTTTTTTTTCCTAAAGACAAGGAGGGAGACCTCCTCTCTGCACCCTATTGCTAGTTAAGAAGTGCATTCTAAAAGGTCTTTTTCATTACTTTTTCTCTCTAAATTAATCTTGATTTGGCTTGTCTGTGCATTTGCATAAGGAACGGAACTGTTGCTTTTATAGATAAATGAGAGACTGAGTTTTCTCAGCTCCAAAGAAAATGAAATTTTGCTCCTTTCAGCTGAAAGGCACCCCTGGGTGACCAGAGTCTGAGTGGGAGTGTCTGGGAGGCTGACCCTTTATTACATGAAGCAACCCCACAGGGAACCCCCAGTAAAATTAATTTAGAAAGGCTTGTTCAGGGAAAGCATATAGGAGCTGGTCACTACATGCTTTGAGCCCTCCTGGAGGTGCTAGACCTTCTGAGAGAGAAACTGAGACACATAAGAGGGTAGGAACAAATCACTGATGACACACTGTGGAGGACTGCCCACAACCAGCACTCTTCAAGCCCCCACACTAAAACCCTAGGCTATACATATATATATCCTTTTAGTTGTTTTTTTTAATTTTTCTCCTATTGTCACTGGTGGAAGGTATCTGAGTTACAGACAGTGAATTTGTACGGATCTGAAGCAACCTCAATTCTTGCTTCCTCAGAAGTAAGAATTCAACTAAGGGGCATAAGGCAGAAACAGACTGAAGCAAGTATCAGAACGGGAGTGGAAGTTTATTTAAAAAGGCTTTAGAACAGGACAAAAAAGGAAAGGAAAAGAAGCTTGGAAGATTGGAAGAGACTCAAGTGGGCATGTGAAGGTCAAATGCAATTTTTAACCTTGATCCCAGGACTTCATAGGCTGGCCCCTTCTCCATGATTCTTCCCTTAGGGTGCACTGCCCACATGTGCAGTGCTTTCTTTATGTTTGGAAAGTGAGCAAACTCAATGTGTTTAGGAAGTTATACATATATCCATCTGAGGCTTTCTTTCCTTTTCCAGTGGAATGCCCCCATGAGGTCATACTTCACCTCTTTCTCTCTTAACGCACGTGCCTGGGAAGTTCCTTCTCTCTGAAGTCTGCATTTAGTTAACACTTCAGTGCAATAGGTGTGGACCATCAGGAAATGGCCTCTTCTGGGTGTTCTTGGAGGAATAGAGCTGAGAAAGCATGCAGTTTCCTGGGTCTGATAAGCAGACACAGCTGGAAGGCAAAAACAGATCAACAAAAATCAAGTGTCCCATTTTACTACTATTTTACCATGCATTTCACTGCAAAGTAATCCAAAGTCAATCAGCCAGTTCTGTGATTAGCCTATCACCCATGGGAGTCTTACCTCTCAGTGCAGGGTGGGGATGTTTTTATACCTTCCAGTTGGCCAAGAGCATGCTTCTCTCATCCAAATGTGCAAAGAGCTGGGTATTTCTTCATAACTGCCATTAGCTATCCATATAAATATATTTACTACCTAGTTATTACCAAAGTTCTCTCATAATGCAAAGTAATTTCTGATACTCTCAAAAGTAAAAAACATCAGGTAATTCAAAGCAAACAGAACACAGCCTTAGATTTTGAAAGGTATCTATTTACTTTTAATTCCTGGGGTCCCATAAGGAAAAGACTTTTTTTTTCCAAAATGGGGTCTGTGGTTCCCCTATGTTTTTGCCAAGGAGTCACAAGCTGGTAGTAATTATCCTGGGTCCTCTGATGTGTGCATCAAGAGTGGCAAGAAAATAAAACAGAATAAAACAATTCAGTCAACAGAGAAAAAACTTATTCGAAAAATAAGATTCAAGAAGAGAAAAAAACAAAAGGCTTTTAAAATTTGTATAGCTTGGATATCCACCTTTAATTAAGCTGGCTTTTAACCATAGAGCTCTTAAGAAAATCCTTTCAAATCTCTTATTACCTGACTTTAGCCTGGTCCAAAAGCCAATATTTCTGGCTTTACCAAAGTAAACTCGGTTAAACCAATAAGCCTTAACTAAGGTTATGACTTATCCATGAGTGTATGAGATATTTTCAAAGAGGTGTTAAGTAGATTTTACAGGATTTAGAGTCCACAAAGGTAGCTCTGATAAAGGAAAATTCAAGAAGGGAAGTCAGAAGTAATTCATGGAGGAGCAGAGAATACAGTGATTTTTTTTTTATCATTCCTACAACTGGTTTGCACAGGGGGACAGAAGCCAGGCGTGTGACTAGTAAGAATTTTTACCCTTTTGTTGGCATGCCAGGCATCTTGGTTTCCTTTCCCTGAGCAGCCCTAGTAACCTTGCTTGCCACAGCCTGGGGACTAAATCACAACACAAAGGAAAATTATCTTTTTCTGTTTCATATATCCTTTTAATAAGACAAAAGCCATTTTAATTCTGTTAGAAAGTTAAGGTTTGTACCGCATGTTGCCATGCATGTCCTGTGAAGGGGGAGTAGATAAAGAGGTTATCTACATACTGTAGAAGTTATTCCGCCTCAAGAGACTGCTTAGTTAGATTTTTGCTGGAGCTTATCTGAACATGTGTGGGATATTTTAGAAATTATCAGGGACCGGTGGAAGAATGTCAACTGGTCCCTTAAGTAATACAAAGGGGTGTGAATCTTTTATTTTGGAGGAAGGAGATGCCATTTGCCATACTCAACAGGCTTAGCCCTGTCCTCCTATTCTACTTTTAGTTATAAAAGATTTAAGAGGCTAATCTGAGGACCTCTTGCCCAGGAGTACTAGGATCCAAGGCTAAATTTTGTAATTTTTTCTCAGTACATTTTTAAGCCAAACACTTTAAGGTTTGGGAAAGATAATCTTGTCTCACTTTTGAGGAATGCATTCAAAAGAGGCATCTCCTGTGGTATGTAGATATGATTACACATATGCCATTTGCAAAGAGAACGGAGGAGAAAAAAGAGAAAAAAATGCAAAAGAATGCATTCCCCTTTCCTTTCTATTATTCTGGATGAGGTATCCGCTGTCATACTGTGTTCTGGACTTAACCCATCTTTATCTTGTACCCTTGGTCCCATCTCATCACAATTATTCACTTGAGAACAGAAGAGTTTCTGTAGTGAACAGTGGGTCTTTGCTCTTTCCTGGGGTTCCAGAATTAACATGTCCTTACTGGGTACTCCCCTCGCCTTTCATTTCTGTTCCAATGGTAATCTGTTAGCCTGGGGCCATCCTTCATCTCTGTCTTGTATGTCTATTACATCTGTGGCCTTGGACCAACCTATGCTCTTTTATCCATGACCTTATAGTAACCCTCATTCAGAGTATTTTAGTAATGAAATGATTATCTCTTTTTTGTAGAAGTCTATTTCTCTGTTAACTGCCAGAAGTCCTGGACTTCCTTTGCCCCTCTATTAGAAAATGACCTAGAAAGTCTTAATGAGCATTGAGAAGGGTGTAGAAGTAATTAGAAAAATTAAAGGTATAGGAGGAACTGGAAGGAAGCCCAAGGAATAATTATTGAAAGACTTCATATGCGCACAAAAACTGCAGCTCTTGGATTCAGGAGGGTAATATTTATTTGTGCTCTGGACATAAAACAGTAATCTCTGAGGACTTATGGCTTGGAGTAAGAATTTCTCCTTTTCCCAAAGTTGTGCTAGCTTAAAATGCAAGAGGTTTGGATTCTTAAAGGGCCAAAGCAAAGCCCTATGCAGACAGAGAAGCTGCTTTTAGAAGCCATCAGAAAACTTAGCCCTGCGGTGTAACAAGAATAGAAAGCACGTGGTGAGTTGTAAGAAGCTGGCAGAGCCAGAGTTTCAATTAGTGTCTGTCCAGGCCATGTGCCAGCAGGCAGAGAAAAAAACTGAAGGTCACCCAAGCTGGTAAAAACAAATACAAACCCCAGGGGATATCCACAAGGGAGCCGGTGCCTTTGTTGCTGCACAAACACAGAGAGCCACGGGCATGTGAATAACAAGGAGTGTGTGTTTAAAAAGTCACGTGGTATGCAAAGTGAAAGCAAAGAGGCAGGCTTGCTCCCAAGGTGGGAGGTCCTGCAGGTGCACAAAATCATTTTAGAACACACACACACAGAAAACAGGAGAATAAGCAGTGCATGTTTTTGGAAAAAAGCCAATTTTAGGTGGAAAGAAAAAGAGAAAACCCCAGACATCGTAAGGTTTTTAGGCCTTAGCCTCACCACTCTTATGAACCTCTTGTCTAGGAGGCAATTAAGTGCCTCCAATCTGCTCAATGTGGACCCTAAAGTCATTCCCACCCTGAGAAGCCACCTGTCGGGGTGAGCTTTGAAATCAGTGATAGGGAGCAGGGTCAGTTATGGCCAAGAGGAATTATTCTGGGGTTGGTTAGTAAGCAGAAGAGAGATGGAGAGGAAAAATCATGCATGGGAGTCAAATGCTTCCAGGCAAAGGAGGCTATGCATAGAGATCTCTCTTATTGCTAGGGAATGTATCTGAGTCATGTGGCAGCAACTATGTTGCTTGTGGAAGGTCTCCAAGGAAGAAGGTAACCTAAATTCTTGCCTCATCAGAATAAAAGAATTTAACTGAGGGGAATACTGCAGAAAAACAGAGCAAGACAAGTTTCAGTGAAGGAGTGAAAGTGACAGGAGGCAGCCAAATGCCTAGGCAGAAAGGGACAGGTACCCAGTGAAACCCCACCTCCAAGCCAAAGACAGTTTAAAGCCTGAAAGCCAAGCAACAAGTTAGATCCTTGGACTGGATTGAGAATTTTTCCTTTTGTTTGGCATGCTTTCCTCTGATTGAGCCCCACACTTCACCTATTTTACATATACCTACGGTTCCCTAATTGGTTTTCTACACTGTAGTGTTCACCTTTGAGTGGTGTTTTCACTTTAACTTTTTTGCATACTCACAAACCAGTCAGCACGCCTTCCCCATCCTGTCCATATAAAGACCCCAAACTCAGTGAGCACAGGGAGAGACAACCTGACTTCAGGGAAGAGACAATTTAACTTTGGGGAAGATGACCTGCCCTTCCCATCCCCTCTTCAGCTCCCCTCTTCATCGAAAGCAATTTTCATCACTCAATAAAATTCTCCACCTTCACCATTCTTCAACTGTCCAGGTGACCTCATTCTTCTTGGATGCAAGACAAGAGATCATGACCCACCAAGTGCGGGTACCCAGAAAGGCTGTCACACTGGCCCTTTGCCCCCAGTGGCAGAGGGCAGCTGTCCCACACAATGAGGTAAAGGGCCAACTGAGCTGGTAACACAATGCCATTCACCAACAGTGGAACTAAAGGAGCACTGTCACACCACCTCTGGGGATTCAGGGTTGTGGGCACCCTCACATGGGCACCACCATATTCCCTTGAAGGCAACATGCCTGGTCTGGCCATGGGCCCTGCACAGAGCTTGTTTTTGTGTTGGTGCCCAGAGAAACCAGTCAGATCCCACACTCTCACTCATGTGCTTTCTCCCAAAAGGGGCTGAGCATGGTGGGCTGAGTAGAGGGGGCACCCCTGCCATGAGCTCAGCAAAGGGGCTGAGAAAATTCCTCAATCATCTGGGAGCTCACTCAGGATTTGTCAGAAGGGTAATTGAATGTGGACCAGACACTTCACTTTTTTTTCCAAAACTTCTTGTCCTCAGACTTTCCTCTGAATGCAGATGAAGTACTGAACCTCTGACTAGCCAGTTGAAAGTGAATGGAACAGTTACAGAGGACAGGATGTGACCCTACCAACTCTCTCTTGGGTTAAAGGAATGTTGGCTTTGTTTCCCTTCGTGGAGGTCTAGCCATCACATGGGATGGGAATGAGGTCCTAGGACAACTGAATGCATCTGGTTGAGGCCACTTCTCAATGTTGCTGGAAGGCTGCTAGGCTTGACTCCATCCCAATCACCCATAGGTCATCAGCCAAGAACCCCAGATTTGTATGGTATTTTTCCTTCCTTATTTCATGGTTTGAAATGGTTCCTATGCCTTCTTTCATAATGTTAAAAATATTGCTGCAAACTGAAGAAATATTACTGGGTAGAATGAGCATTTGGCCTAGCCATCAGATTTGTGATTCAGAACAAAGCAATTTTCATCTATTCTTAGAGGCAAGGAGGGTACAGTGATCAAGAGTCTTTCTCCTGTTGAAGAAACCCATTTGCTAAGATCAAGAGGCTTTTTACCCCAGGCTCTTTCCTGCCCCTGCACTTAAACTGTTTTTTTTTTCTTTCCTTTTCTCTACCGTGTCAGGAGTTCACATAGCCCTGCAAATACAGGGAACTTTTCTATACAAGAGCTTTTTTTTTTTTTTGAAAAGCATCTTACTAGGCCATACACCAATTCATGGGACTCCCCAACCTAAAGAGTCCATGTACCCTCCTGAGACACCTTTTTGTCCCAAACTCAATTACGAGCTTCTGCTTGAAGCCCTAGGAAGGAAAAAACTATATGTGAGGGATCCAAAGCCAGGCAACAACAAAAGTCGAGGTACCCAGCACAGGTGAGCATGATTAATTACTGCCGATTAGCCACCCCCATTTCATAGATGGAGGTTATGCTAGTATCCATGGCATAAATGAGGTTTGGGGAATTGAAAGGTTACTGACAGCATGGGGGAAGGAAAGCACGTGAGTGCAGATAATCCCTACCCACTAGGTCTCCTGTTAACATGGGTGAAAGCCACATTGGAACCCATGGGCACCACACAGCTGAGGTCATCAGGACTCAGATGAAAGAAGGGGGATGACTTTTCTTCCTCTCCCTGGTGTGCCCCAGGTATTTTCTGGGAAGAGAAATAGGGATACATTTTTTTTCCCTCTTTCAAGGTGGATAACCAATCATCTTCAGTCTGTACTTCTCATGGATGCCTCCTAAAATACTGGGAATCCTTCGAATAAAACATGACATTCTTTTTCCTTCTTTTTCTCCTCTGTCGTTTCTCTGCAGTTGTTTAATTGTGTCCCCTGTACCATAAGACAATCCCCTCGGATGCATTCCCCAAACTAGGAAAAGTTACTTTCCCCAAACCTTAAACTTCTTGGCTTAAGGTTGAGCTTTAGGAAAGGGAACCCAGAAGTGTGGCACGCTGTCAAAAGGGTAAAGGTTTTTTGTTTGTTTGTTTTGTTTTCTCCAGTCAGACTTCTGGCCTCTCTATCTCCGTGCAAACCAGTAAAAGTAATGGTAAATATTACTGTAAAGTTTTGAAAAAACTTGATGATATCTCCATGTTGTTTTAGGTTTTTTGGAACTTGACCTTGTAACCACGTGGCAGTACTTTCTTTTGGTCTTTGCCATTTTACAATGGTGTCCTGGGTTCAAAACTGGCTTAGGGAATGAGCACTTTCTGGTTAATATTTGTGTAAATTTTATTATTTGCTGATTGTCTTCCTCTTCATGAACAACTTCTAGCTTCCTTTCTTGAACCTTTCTTTCTCTAAGATACCTTTAAAGATTCTAGGTTTTGTAAAATCTGCTTATCACCTCTTTGAAAATACCTCATATACTCACAATTAAGTTATAACCTTAGTTGAGGCTTATCGGTTTTATCTGTGAGGTTACTTTTGGTAAAGTTCAAAAGCCAGGAATATTGGCCACTTTGCATGGCTAAGGTTGGGTAACAAGCTATTTAAAAGGATTCTCTTTTTTTTTTTTTTTTGAGACAGAGTCTCGCTTGTTCTCCCAGGTTGGAGTGCAATGGTACCATCCCAACTCACTGCAACCTCTGCCTCCCATGTTCAAGTGATTCTTCTGCCTCAGTCTCCCAAGTCGCTGGGATTACAGGCACACAGCATCATGCCTGGCTATTTTTTTTTTTTTTTGTATTTTTTGTAGAGACGAGGTTTCACCATGTTGGCCAGGCTGTTCTCAAACTCCTAACCTCAGGTGATCTCTCTGTTTCCACCTCCTAAAGTGCTGGGATTACAGGTGTGAGCCACCACACCTGGTCTAAAAGGATTTTCTTAAAGAGTGCTATGGTTAAAAGTCAGCTCAATTAAATTTGGATATCCAAGCTATAGGTATATTTAAAATGCCTTTTTTTTCTTCATGAATCTTGTTTTTCTGAAAAAAAGGTTTTTTCTCGGTTGATTAAATTACTGATCTTCATTTTGACTTGCCACTCTTAATGCATGCATCAGAGGTCCTAAGATAACTTCTCAGAGCATGGGACTCTATGGGAAAATGGAGAATATGACACAGGCCCATTTTGAGGAAAAAAATATCTTGTTTTTCTAATGAAACCCCAGGAACTAAAAGCAAATAGATCCCTCTCAAATTATATTTTTGTCATCCAGATATATGTGATGATTAGACCCTAGAAACTGCATGTTTTCCTAGCCCTTCCTCTTGAAGCACTCCACCCTGAGACCAGCAATCCAATTAGGAGATCAGCAAACGAAAAATCTTACAACTACTGGATCTTCTTCTGTCTTTCCAAGTAGTTATACGTGTGTTATATTTGTTCTAATTAATTGGCCAAGAATAAAATAAGTCCTTAGCACAAATTTGTTTTGAAGAAAAGATAAAAGTGTGATACCTTTTAGTTCACATGACCTTAATCTTTGAAAAATAAAAACAGTTTTAAATATTATTGGTAAAATACAAATGTCTTCAAAATGTAAATATGTGGTCTAAATTATACAGTTTAGATATTAGATTTCCTAAATGTTTTAAGGTTATAGACTGCTTTTATAGTTTCTGAGACCTTATTGACTTGCCTGCTTTACAATTTGGTAAGGTCTGAGGAAATATGAAATTAACCATACTCCTAATTTTGTTTAATACACAAGGCCCCTGGAACATCCAAAAGAGAGGTAAACAGTATTATTTGACATATTTGACATGTTTACATGGAATTGCCAAAATAAAAAATATGTGTATATATATATATATATATACACACACACACATGCACACATATATATACACACACATATATACATATATATTTAATTCTCTTCACATTATATTTTAGTGAATAATATTAATATATGTTTCAGAATTGTATGAGATTGCTAAAATTCTATTGTTGGAGTATATGCTATCAATCATAATTAAGGATATTATGTTAAGGTATTGTAAGCCACAGAAATAACCAAGTTTCCTTGTCAATAGTATTTTTTACTGTAACTACCCTGGATATTTTGTTATTCATGAATTGATGTCTTGCTTTGATCCTTTTGAAAGATGGCTTGTAATCAGCTGTAGAACTTTGACAGGTGACATTAAACGCAGGTTTATGATAACTTTGGAGATTGTGATATTGGAATATCAAGCAGAACAAAAACTGAACAGAACACTGAAGTGACTTTTTAAACTTTTTTCTTAAAACATTTCTGATCTTTATTTTGTTTTTTCAGAGTCAAGGGAGCTTTTATTTTGAGCTATTTACAGCCTTTAATAGTTGAGTAAAGTATACCCCTGTGAACAAAGTTTGTGGCATATTTGTTTATCTCTGCTTGACTTCTCCAGAATTTGGAAACTGTTTATGAGTATTCTTAACTTATGGCAATATAGTTTGCATCAGTGCAATAATAATCCATTTTCTTCTGCAAAAGGACACAATTGGAGAAACTGTTTGTTTTAGCAAAGCTTTGAGTGGAAGCGGGTGCTTAACTTTAAGGAATCAAGCTTGACTTGTAGAGCCAATAAGAGCCCCTTGGGAAAACTGGCTTGATACCTTGTCTATGCAGTCCCCGTACAGCGTTCCTAACCTATTTTGAGGAAAGAATGTCACTTTGTAACAGGCCCAGGAGCCTCATATTCTTGGGACCTCAAGAAGAGAGTAATTTACCCAAATCAAAGGTATTTGAGGGCACAAATCCATTGCTGGGCTTGGCTTTAGAAAATCTCATGGTTTTTTTTTTGGTGGAACAGAGTTTCATCAAGGCCAATTTTAAAAGCCTATGTGAAAATAATTATTCTTGCTGCACGTTATGCAAATAACCAGGCCAAGGATAAAACTAAAATGTATTTTGCAAACAACTCAGTCCTATCATGATTTGTTTTTAAGAAAAATGAGAACTGCAGAGAGAAAAATTGTGTTTCAAAAATTATTATGCACTTATTAAATTCTAGTCTCATTAGTTGTTTCTAAGTTTTCACCTACATTTTAGACTAATCCTGATTATTTTTGTGAATCGACTAATGATCTCTGGCTGCAGCTCAGTAGAAACCAAAGAAATGGGTAATGTAAAAATCTGGATAAATATTCTTGTGCTGGGCATTATCCTGAAAATACTGCCAGGTGATAGGAGTAAATAGGGTGCTCATAACCCAGAGGTTTCTTTGGGAAAATAAGACCAAGGGAGCTAGCAAAAGCCAAGCCCCATGCATCCAAATATTAGCAGATATAACTATAGGTACCAGTTATCTGGGTGTGTTGGCAGCCCTGGGATTTATTAGTAGTCCTTACCCCCTTGTTTTGTTATGATATATGTCTTCTCATAACCTGAATTGCTTCTTCTCACTGAGAGGCCATCAAAGTCCAAATGATCATGTAACTGGAGCCTCAGGTAATAGCTTTCTTTTACCAGGGATCCTTAGATAGGCTCCTGAGGGAAATCTAACTGCTCTTTTCCCAAAACAGCACCCCCTGCTAGCAGGAACTGGTAAAGATCAATCTTCATGCCTATTCTACTGGCATTTTGACATACCTGTTCAGATGGGGGGAAAATAGCACCAAGAGGTAGCCAAATGCCTAGGCACATAGGGGTGATTACCTGGTGAAACCCCACCTCCAAGCTGAAGACAGTTTAAAGCCTGAAAGCCAAACTACAAGTTAAATCATCTGACTAGATTGAGCACTTGTCTTCTTATTTGTCATGATTTTCTCTGATTGATCCCCACACTTTACCTATTTTACGTGTACCTACCCTTTTCTACTTGGTTTTCTACACTGTCATGCCCGTCTTTGAGTGGTGTTTTCACTTTAACCTTTTTTGCACACTCACAAATGAATCAGCATGCACTCTCCATCCTGTGCCTATAAAGACCTCAGACTCAGTAAGTGGAAGGAAAGATGACCTGACTTTGGGGAAGAGACAACCTGAGTTTGGGAAAGATGACCTGTCTTTCTTGTCCCTTCTCCACCTCCCTTTTTCACTGAGAGCTGTTTTCATCACTCAAAATTTCTCCACCTTCAGCATCCTTCAACCATCCATGTGATCTCATTCTTCTTGGATTCCAGATAAGAGCTCAGGACCCACTGAGTGTGGGTACCCAGAAATGCTGTCACACCAGCCCTTTGCCCTCGTGGGTGAAGGTAAGCTGCCCAATGCAATGAGGCAAGAGGCCAACTGAGCTGCTAACACAATCTAGTCTGTAGATAATGGAACTAAAGAAGCAATGTCACACACCCTCTGGGGATTCAGGGTCATGGGCATCCTCACATTGGCATCACTGCACTCCCCTTGAGGTGACACACATGGTCTGGCTGTGGTCCCCACACAGAGCTTGCTCCAGTGTCAGTGCCTGGAGTGGCCAGCCAGATCCTGCACTCACTCACTCATGCCTGATCTGACTGCAGGCCCTGCATGGAGCTTGTTCCTGTGTCAGTGCCTGAAGTGACCAGCCTGATCCCACACTTGCTCACCCATGTGCTACCTTCTGTAAGGTAGAACATGGTGGGCCAAGTAGAGAGGATGTCCCTGCCATGAGTCCAGTGAAGGGGCTGAGAAAAATCTTGCATCATCACTTTACTTAAAATGTCTTTAGAACAGAAAAGAAAAGAAAAAAAAAAGCACACTTGGAAAAGACCCATGTGGGCATGTGAAAGTCAAGTGCAATGTTTAATCTTGATTCTAGGACTTTATAGCCTGGTCCCTTTCTCATGATTCTTGCCTTAGTGTGGGCTGTCTGCATGTGCAGTGCCTTTTTTATGCTTGAGAGGTGAGCACACGCAGTGTATTTAGGAAGCTGTACACACGCCCATTTGAGGCTTTTTTCCCTTTTCCAGTGTAGTGGTCTTGGAAAATCATACTCTGCCATTATCTCTCTTAATGTGCATGACCAGGAAGTTGCTTCCCTCTGGTGACTGCATTCAATTAACACTTTAGTGCAACAGGTATTGAGAATCAGGAGATGGCCTCTCCCTGGTGCCAGCTGCCAATTTATCACTTTTAAAGAGGTAACGCAATAAATGCCAAACCATCACCCAACATTCCTAGTGGGTGGAGGAAAGCCCTCTCTACCCTACTCATGCCTGTCTATCTGCAACAGTATGACCTTGTTCTTTTTGAGAAAGTTTTTTTTTAATAGTCTTTAACAGCCTGAGATTTTTTAAAGAAAATAGAAAAGGCACCACCTTCTCTTTTTGGAGGAGAAACTTCATTTTCAGTATCTAACCCAAGATTAACTGTATCTGGGACTACAGGCACCCGCCACCACTCCCAGATAATTTTTGTATTTTCAGTAGATTTGGGGTTTCACCATGTTGCCCAGGCTGGTCTCAAATTTCTGACCTCAAATGAACTTGAGAGAGATGATTTAGGGTATCTGGCTGAATAAATTTCTAAGCAGCAAATCATTCAAAAGGTAACTTGGGTGCTGTTGAAGGCATTCAGTTTTAAATGGGAAATGCAGCATAAACCTTCAGAAAAATTGCAGCCTGACAATTTGATAAAAAAGAAAGCCCCATTTTCTGAGGGAAATTCAAGCCAGCTGCAGAAATTTGCATAAGTAACGAGGAGCTGAATGTTACTTCTAAAGACATGAAAAAAATGTCTCCAGGCCATGTCAGAAACTTTCATGGCAGTCCCTTCCATCCAGGCCTAGAGGCCTAGGAGGAAAAACTGGTTTCATGTGCTAGGACTAAGGTCCCCACTCTGTGTGCAGCCTAGGGACTTGGTGTCCTGTGTCCCAGCCACTGCAGCCATGGCTGAAAAGGGCCAACATAAAGCTCAGGTCATTGCTTCAAAGGGTGCAAACCTCAAATCTTGATAGCTTCCACATGGTGCTGAGCCTATAAGTGCACAGAAGTCATGAACTGTGTTTGGAAACCTTCTCCTAGATTTCAGAGGATGTATAGAAATCCCTGGGAGTCCAGGCAGAAGTTTGCTGCAAGAGTGGGGCCCTCATGGAGAACCTCTGCAAGGGCAATGCAGAAGGGAAATATGGGGCCGGAGTCCCCACACAGAGTCCCCACTGGGCCACTGCCTAGTAGAGCTATGAGAGGAAAGCCACCATCCTTCAGAACCCAGAATGCTAAATCCACTGACAGCTTGTGCTGTTTGCCTGAAAAAGCTGCAGACACTCAAGGACATCCCATATAAGCAGCTGAGAGAGAGGCTGTACCCTAGAAAGCCACAGGGGTGGAGCTGCCCAAGACCATGGGAATCCACCTCTTGCATCAGCATGACCTGGATATGAGACATGGAGTCAAAGGAAATCATTTTGGAGCTTTAAATTTGACTGCCCTGCTGGATTTTGGACTTGCATGGAACTTGTGACCCATTTGGAACAGCTGCATTTAACCAATGTCAGTACCCCCATTGTATCTAGGAAGTAACTAACATGCTTTAAGTTTTACAGGGTCATAGGTAGAAGGCACTTGCCTCATCTCAGATGAGACTTTGGACTGTGGACTTTTGAGTTAATTCTGAAATGAGTTAAGACTTTGGAGGACTCTTGGGAAGACATGATTTGTTTTGAAATATGAGGCCATGAGATTTGGGAGGGGGCAGGGGCAGAATGATATGATTTGGCTGTGTCCCCACCCAAATCTTATCTTAAATTGTAACTCTTACAATTCCCACATGTTGTGAAAGGAATCCAATGGGAGGTCATTGAATCATGGATGTGGGTCTTTCCCATGCTTTTTTCATGATAGTGAATAATCTCATGAGATCTGATGGTTTTAAAAATGGGAGCTTCCCTGCACAAGCTCTCTGTTTTTGCCTGCTGCCATCCATGTAAGATATGAATTACTCCTCCTTGCCTTCCACCTTGATTGTGAGGCCTCCCCAGCCACATGGAACTGTGAGTTCAATTAAACCTATTTTTTTGTGAATTGCCCAGTCTCAGGTTTGTCTTTATCAACAGCATAAAAACAGACTAATACACCAAACATCAAGAATTTTCTGCTTCCATAAAATTAAAAGAAAACATTTACTGACAGAATAAAGATACCTTGTGACAAAGCCTCCCAAGTATAGTACTCCCAGTTATTAATTTTAAAGATAAGTATATTTTTTAAAAAATCAATTTTTTTCTTAGAACAATGCTTATGTTTTGTATAAATAATTGCTATAAATCTATAACTGAAACCAAGCTTACAGTAACTCAATGCATAGAACTTAAAAATAAGTCAGTTTTGTAGCTTTGCCTTTGGCTTTTCGTTTGTTGGTTTTCTACTTAAATGATATTAATAATAATAATAATTGTAAGGGGTAATGAATGCTTGTCCATGTTCAGTCCTATCTCATCTAGAACAATTACTTAGCCATAAGTCTTGTTGACTAAGTCCCTTGGCTAAAGGAAGTCTCACCAATGGACCAGATGTCCCTGGGGCAGGCAGCCGTGTCACTCTGGCAATGCTACGGGAAAAAAAATAAATTTAGGTGGCCATTTGTATTGCTCCTGGAAAATCTTGGCCAGAAGTGGGAGAATGTAAACCAAAAATAAAATTTTAAGGACCCCAACCATCTGAATGGACTTCCTACTTGGCCAGGGCACTCCAAAATTTAACCTGAAAGACTGATTCAGGCCATGATAGAAAATGGGGGTTGGATATGCCTCATTATACCCTCGAGTATTAACATCAACACAGACCTTAAGTTTATTAAGAAACATTTATAATCTCTTCACCCTGAAGCCTACTTGGATGCTTCATCTGCATAATAAAGTTTGGTCTCCAAAACCTCTTTTTGTAACCCAGGCATTTCTTTCTATTGATAATAACCTTTTCAACAAATTGCCAATCAGAAAAATTTAAAATCTACCTATAACCTTGAAGGTCCCTCTTTGAATTGTCCTGCATTTCTGAATTGAACCAATGTATATTTTAAATGTCTTTGAGTGACGTCTCATGTATTCCTAAAATGAATAAAACCAAGCTGCACTCCGACCACCTTGGGCACATGTCCTCAGGATCTCCTGAGGGCTGTGTCACAGGCCATGGTCCCTCATATTTAGCTCAGAATAAATCTCTTCAAATATTTTAGAGAGTTTGACTATTTTTATCAACATGCCTCAATTGTTTCAATGGCTATTATAAAAAAGACCAATGATAACAAGTGTTAGTAAAGGTATAGAGAAAAGAAACCCTTGCACACTGTTGGTGGGAATTTACATCTCAACAGCCATAATGGAAACTTTATGAATGTTTCTTTAAAAATAAATACAGCATCCATGCACGGTGACTAATGCCTGTGATCCCAGCACTTTGGGAGGTCAAGGTGGAATGATCACTGGAGCCCAGGAGTTTAAGATCAGCCTGGGATACATAGAAAGATCCCATCTCTACAAAAAAATTTAAAGATTAGCCAAACATGGTGGCTTATGTCTGTGGTCCCAACTGTTCCTGTACAAAACTGATGGTCAGGCTGCTTATACTTATGGCCCAATAACAAGATGCAGATGAACTGGAAAAGAAGAGAGTTTATTTCTGTAACCAAGTACAGGGAGAAGGCTGGGAAAGTATTGCCAGACCAACTCAAAATTACAAAGTTTTCCAGTGTTTCTAAGCTATATGTCTACATGTAAGTGTGCATTCATCTAAAGATGTAAGTGATTAATTTCACTTATTAAAGGTAAGTATTTCTAGTGATGAATACATTAATTAGTATTAGAATACATTAATTGATTGATTTAATACTCCACATTGTATACATTCATCATAACATTGCATTGTTCCTTGTAAAAATATGCAATTACCATTTGCCATTACAATAAAATAAGCAAAAGTAAATAAAAACAAACATTTCTTATCTTTATGTAAATAGAAATGAATCAGATGAGTGGGTAAATAGTGTTATACCCATGCTATTGAATACTCATTAGAAAGAAGAAAAATGAATGAATACTCATTAGAAAGAAGAAAAATGAATGAACTACAGCTACATGCAACAATATGTATAAATCTCAAGCTGAGTGAAAAAAGCAAGACCATAAAAGCAAATAATGTATGATTGCAGTAATAATTTTATACAAAATGCAAGTAGATTTTTGGTTGCCTAAGGATGAGAGGGGGTAAGAAGTGGATGTGGGAGTAAAGGTTAGGGGGTGAGATTAAAAAGTGGCCCCCAAAATTTGCAAGGTCATAGCAATACACATTTTCTTAAATGTGGCAATGGCCTCACAGATGTATATATAACGTCAAACATACTTAATTTTATATTTTAAATATGCACAATTTATTTTGTGCTATTTATACTACAATAAGTCACTTAAACATTCAGAAAAGTGGAAATATTATTAAGTGCCTGTGTCCCATGAACTGAACTAGATGTTTGTATATATATTTTCTTATTTGAAATCTGGCTATTGCTAGGGTTACAAGAGACTTCCTCACAAGAGGTAACCTGAGCTTTCAAATGCACATTATTTCTTTGATAATCACCACTTCTATTGCCAAAAGAGTAACATTATGCAATGCTAAAAAACTTCTGAGTTTGTTAAAAAAAAATGAGAAAACATACCATTTTTTCAAAATTGACTTTTCCAAGCTAGTATATATATTTTTGGAGAAGGAGGGCTTTCACATTTAGGATTTTATTTAGAGTGACTTAAAATGTGTGTTGTGCTTGATAAATAAAAACCAGAAGCATAATTTTTCTGAATGCTGCACATAAAATTTTAGTGGAAAAGCTATGCCAATATTAAATACAAACCTGATTAAAACTTGTGTATCACTGATTTTCATGTAAAATTATTGATTGATTGAGAAATTACCATGTGAAAGTTCTCATGTAGAGAGCTGAAATAAAATTTATTTTCTAATCCATATTTATTTATATATTTTGTCCTGAACAAGACGAAGTTTATATTTGGTTGTAACTTTAAAAAAAATTTCTCCAATGCTCCATCACCTCTCTAGATGATTGGATGTCAGTAATCAATAATTTCCAGAAAGTAAATAAATCTACTCAAACAACTCATCTCTTTTTTGAATAATTTTGAAGTTTTATTCTAAAATCTTATTTTATACCAAGTAGATCTTGCAGTTTAGGGAATTACTGTTAATAAACAAACAGTGTCATACACACATTCAGAGTGAATACAATCTTAGAATAAAATAGTGCAGAATAAGAGTAAAATCCATAATATAGTGGATCATTTCAATTCTCTGTTTTGATATTGTTGAGGCCTCCCTCTCTTCATGAGTCTTTGTTCTGTCTGCATTACAAGTAATCCAAGCATTACTAAAGAAGTGGAATTGACAAATCAATCAATTGTTAAGAGCCTATATGTGTGGCTCAATTTTAAGAATATATTTTTGAACTTCAGTTCTTTTGCTTCAAATATATTGTATCTCATGACTTGGAAATATAACATTTGTTTTTTAAATCTTGCCGTGTTTCTAATAATGAGACCTATGAAATTAAACATTTTTTTTGTAAAATGTTGTAATGTATTTGATTATCTCAGCTAAACAGTTTAAAAACATATATTTTGTTATAATTTTATTTACTAAAACTATCTACAGTCTTTCTATAGTCACAATATTCCTGAAATTAATAAAATTGAAACACTATGCATACCGAATTATGCATAAAATTTGGCTACCCAAAAAGTATGCAATATGATTTTCTTAGTCCTTTAGGTTGTTGAAATTTTCACTTTTTTAAAACTCAGTTTTACAAAGATAATAGAATCAGGTATGCCATTGCAAAACTCAACTTGTGAGCCTGGTTTATTTAATATGAAAAAGTTAATGTTGAAAAGGAAAGTGTATATCTTGACCACTGTACAACTGGTGTGAAGGTTTTGTTGTTGTTGTTGTTGTTTTTGTTGTTTTGAGTCAAAGTCTTGCTCTATCGCCCAGGCTGGAGTGCAGTGACATGATCTCGGTTCACCACAACCCACGTCGCTCGGGTTCAAGCGGTTCTCCTGCCTCAGCCTCTTGAGTAGCTGGAACTACAGGAGCGCGCCACTGCGCCTGGCTAAGTTTTTTGTATTTTTAGTAGAGATGGGGTTTCACCATGTTGGCGAGGCTAGTCTTGAACTCCTGACCTCAGGTCATCCGCCCTCCTCGGCCTCTCAAAGTGCTGAGATTACAGGCGTGAGTCACCGCGCCCGGCCTCACTTTGGAGTTTAGAAGAAAAAAAGACATCCTGGGTATCCACTACATAGAAAGCATTTTTTTTTCTAGGCAGTGCGAACAGCACTGTGAGCTATACATAGTTGTCAGGGTCTCACAGTCTACTGGGTATGACAAAGCCATATATAATCAATTTTAAACAAGCTGTACTATAATAAGTGATGGAACAGAGGATCAATTAATATATTTTGAACTGTGAGGAAAGGGAGAAATTAATTTCTTTTTCCTTTTTTTTTTTTTTTGAGACGGAGTCTTGCTTTGTCACCCAGGCTGGAGTGCAGTGGCGTGATCTCGGCTCACTGCAAGCTCTGCCTCCCAGGTTCATGCCATTCTCCTGCCTCAGCCTCCTGAGTAGCTGGGACTAGAGGCGCCCGCCACCATGCCCGGCTAATTTTTTGTATTTTTAGTAGAGACGGGGTTTCACTATGTTAGCCACGATGTTCTCAATCCCCTGACCTCATGATCCGCCCGCCTCAGCCTCCCAAAGTGCTGGGATTACAGGCGTGAGCCACCGCACCCGGAATTAATTTCTAACTGATGAGAAAAATTTCTGAGAACTTTCATGGGACATAAAATTTGAGTTATTTATAAATAGGTAGGATTTCAATTAGTAAGTATAAACTGTGAATGGTAGAGATCTTTTCACTATTATTCTGCATTTGCTATATAATTTTCCAGACTCTTTGCATTTATATATATATATATATATATATATATATGTATATATATATCTCAAAACTTTCAAAATAATTAGAGAAAGGGAGGTGAGGGTGAAGCATTGGAGGGTGGAGGGCAGGCAGCCCAGCATGTGCAGTCAAATTCTCCCTTTCTCACACAAATAGAATGTATCCACTGCCAAGATAACTAATCTTGAAATTTCTTTTTTTAAAGGTATTTTTTAAAGTTGCTATGATTATCAATCGCTTCTGTTAAACATAGTTCCTACATCCCTACCTTCCTTTGAATCTCGTTTCTGGTTACACGTTCTCCTGAAATATCTCTATTTTGTATTTGAGACCTGTGTGGTCAGTGTTTAGAGGAAAGTTTCCAAAGTGGGACACACTCATAATTTTAGTGAAAGGTCAGGAAATGTAGTTCTCATAAAAATAACATAAAAAAAATTTTCCCTTCCTCCTCCACAAAGGATGTCTGGAAAGAATGCTATATTCTAATCAATTATAACCTGACTGCGTGAGATAATGGCTTGTAAACAGAAGGATAATCTACCTAGAGATTAGAAAAAAAGAGAACCATTCTCCTGCCTCAGCCTCTCCGAGTAGCTGGGACTACAGGCGCCCACCACCATGCCCGGCTAATTTTTTGTATTTTTAGTAGAGACGGGGTTTCACCGTGGTCTCGATCTCCTGACCTCATGATCCGCCCACCTCAGCCTCCCAAAGTGCTGGGATTATGACGTGAACCCGGGGGGTGGAGCTTGCAGTGAGCCGAGATTGCGCCACTGCACTCCAGCCTGGGCAACAGAGTGAGACTCTGTCTCCAAAAAAAAGAAAAAAAAGAGAACCAGTATCATGCTGTCTTAGTTACTATAAACTTGTAGTATAGTTTGAAGTGAGGTAGCTTGATGTCTCCAGCTTTGTTCTTTTTGCTTAGGAGTCCCTTGGCTATTCAGGCTCTTTTTTGGTTCCATATACAATTTTTAATAGTTTTTTCTCTAGTTCTCTGAAGAATTTTAATGGTAGTTTAATAGGAATAGTGTTGAATCTATAAATTGCTTTGGGCAATATGGCCATTTTAATGATACTGCTTCTTTCTATTTATGAGTATAGAATGTTTGTTTATTTGTGTTATCTCTGATTTCTTTGAGCAGTAGTTTGCAGTTCTCCTTGTAGAAATCTTTCACCTCCTGAAATGGTTTGGATTTGTGGCCCCACCCAAACTTCATGTCAAATTTTAATCCCCAATGTTGAAGAAGGGGCCTGGTGGGGGGTGATTGGATCATGGGGGTGTACTCTCCCCCCTTGCTGTTCTCATGATAGCGAGAGAGTTCTCATGAGATCTGCTTGTTTAAAAGCATGTAGCACTTCTCTCCTGGCTCTCTTCCTCCTGCTTCAGCCATGTGAGACATGCCTCCTTTCTCTTCTCCTTCTGCCATGGTTGCAGGTTGTCTGAGGCCTCCCCTGCCCAGCTTCCTATAAAGCCTGTGGAACCATCAGCCAAATAAACCTCTTTTCTTTATAAATGACTCAGTCTCTGGTCCTATCTGCTTACATGGTATACATGAAAGTTAACATGGTTGCCTACAATTCCCCAATTATGTACCCTACAATTAGAGGTGTCATTTAAAGTATTTAACCACCAATAAGAATAGATGGTTTTTTTTCATAACACTGATACACATTTGACCTGGGCAACCACATTGATTCTAGTCCAGGATTTCAGAGAAAGGGTGACCTGAATCTCAATCTCAAACCCAAAAATCTTAGGACACAAATTTATTGGCCAAGTGCCAATATGAATCAAGTGCCCATGTCTGGACAGATTAACTGTGGTACAAAGAAGAGTCATACAATAGCACAACTTCAACATGCAGTTGGAAAGGGAGGGTCATTCCTAGAAAATGAGTCCTCATCAGAAAATCTCTCAGATACTTACTACAAACATCTAAGTGTGAGCTCAGGAGAGACACCAGCTTTAGGGAGCCATCAGCATGTGGGTGGTAATTATGTCATGGGGGAAGATGAAGATCATTTAGGGAAGATGTGTATGGATGAAAGAGAAGGCTAAAGAAAAAGAGCTTTAATGTCTAAAATTAATGAAATTTGGCAGAAAAAAAAGTCACCTTGAGGGAGACTCAGAAAGAATGACCAAAGGGGTTGGAGGCACACCAAAATAATATGTAGAGAATATATTGTCAGGAAGCCAGAGAAACAAAGGGATTCAAGATGACACTCCATGTAAAATGTGGCAGAAAAATCAAATGCCCTTCTGAATCAGCAAGAAGAGGATTTTGGAAGCTAAAATAAGAGCAATTTCAACAAAACTGCAGGGACACAAGCAAGAATGTTGAGGGTGGATTTGTGAGTAGGAAGTGTGAGAATGGGTACAGTATGTAACTATCATACTCAGAAGAAGCTGGAATCCCTAAAATGCACAAAAATATTTTTGCATATGTAGATATATGACTAGTGAGATTTGACACAGCTCTGTGATTGTTTTTATTTACAGTTTTTGATACCCTGAATATAAATTTCTTTTTCTGGACCATGTTTTATGCAAATATGTGCTTCCAAGGCTTATGTTCATTATGAATATGGATTTTTTCATACCAAGCAATATAAACTATGGAAAAGTATGTAAGTAAAATCATAAAATGTCCATTAAAAATCATAATTTTATTACCATAAAAATATCATCCAGTCTAAGGTAATTATTTGTACAAATGCAGGAATGGTTAGCTAGTTAGCTGTATTCCTGTGTATTTAATGCTTTTTGTGGCAATTGTGAATGGAAGTTCATTTCTGGTTTGGCTCCTGGCTTGACTGTAGACTGGTGGAACAGAATAGAGCCCAGAAATAAGACCACACACCTACAACTATCTGATCTTCAACAAACCTTGCAAAAAGCAAGCAATGGGAAAAGGAATCACTATTCAATAAACGGTCATTACAGAAATACAAACCAAAACCACAATGAGAAACCATCTCGCACCATTCAGAATAGCTATTACTAAAAAGTAAAAAAATAACAGATGCTGGCAAGGTTGTGGGAAAAAAGGAACACTTACACACTGTTGGTGAGAATGTAAATTAGATCAACCATTGTGGAAGACAGTGTGGTGATTCCTCAAAGACCTAAAGAGAGAAACACCATTTGACCCCATAATCCCATTACTGAGTATAAACCAAAGGAATATAAATCATTTCATTATGAAGACACATAAACATGTTTGTTCATTGCAGCACAATTCACCATAGCAAAGACATGGAATTAACCTAAATGCCCATCAGTGATAGACTCAACAAGGAAGAATATGGTACATATACACCATGGAATACTATGCAGCTATAAAAAGAGATCATGTCCTTTGCATGGACATGGATGGAGCCGTAGGCCATTATTCTTAGCAAACGCAGGAACAGAAAACCAAATACTACATGTTCTCATTTAAAAGTAGGAGCAAAATGATGAGAACACATGCACACATAAAGGGAAACAACACATATTGGGGCCTATTGGAGGGTGGAGGGTGGAGGAGGAATAGCATCAGGAAAAATAACTAATGGGTACTAGGCTTAATACCTGGGTGATGAAATAATCTGTACAACAAACCCCCATGACAAAAGTTTACCTATGTAACAAGCCTGCACTTGTCCCCCTGAACTTAAAAGCTAGATAAATAAAAAAAAATTTACAAAGTGAAGCAAAGGGACAGATTTCTGTAGTATATCTTAATTATCAGAGACCCAGAAGGAAATATCTGCAGAGTAAACAGTAATCCAAGTGGCATTATTTAATAAAATCTCCTTTAAGCCAACCTCTTTGTTTTTATTCCAGGCTCATCAACTTTTTGTTCTAATTTGTTCTCCCAAATAAATTTATCCATAGAAAAGTGTGCAGATAAAACCAATACTAGTTACATTACCAATTTTTGTCTTCTAAAGTAAATAAATCAGTACTCGGTTTTTGTAGTCTATTCCATCTGAGTTTGATTAATATGTCACCTCTAAGTAAAAATATAAAAGCTGAAAATTAAACCCAAGGCTCCTGGGAGGCAACATAGCCCAGTGGTTAAAAGACTAAATGATTTTATAAGAACAAGGTCTTTGAATGCCTTACTATTGAATCCGAAGTGCCCTGAAAATTGTAAATGTTCTGTAATACTTATTAAATGAATCAATCACTTAATAAATAATAATCATGGGTATGAATATCCCTTGACAACTTAATCTTGTGAGACTCTGGGCAAATGTCCTACTATGCTAAGCTTTTGTTTCCTCAACTGAAAAGTGCTGCCTTACAGGGTAAATGAGATGCTATAGGTAACTTCTGAAATTATATTAGGCATATCTTAATTACACTAAAATGTTAATTCTGTTACTGATAATAGTAGCCATAGTTGTTTTAATATTAATAATGGCATTAGAGGACATAACCCACAAAGCTGCTGATATTCAGGGGCCCAATTGGGCAACTAGTCAGTGTTAATATATCTCTTTTAGCACAACAGTGTATAACACGCTCCATATCGACATCATCACTATTCAATCAGCACAGATAAAAAGAATAAAGCCATTGAAAAATATGCCACCTGAATGAGCAAAAGCTACAAGGTCTGTCAGTGAAGCCAGGTGAGCGGAGTGTTCTGGCCATTTTCTCTCTGCACAGCGTAGACCCTTCCAAAAATATCTGTAGGCTGAATTTAACATTTTCCACTTTTCTGATTCCATTAATGTCCAAAGTAGAGTTCTTATCTCTTAACAGTTTTTGTGAAGTATTTATAAAAATATACATGAAAGTTGCTGCCAGAGGGCCTGTCATATAGCAAGTACTTCATAAATATTAACTACTGCTAGTTTCTATTTATGTAATCTTCAGAACAGTCTTAAAAAGTAGTGCCATTATTGTCCTTATTTTACAAATTTAGAACCATGAAAGGTCATTAATTCACCCAAATTCATACAGTCAGTAAGTGTCATAGTCAGAATTCAAATACATGTCTACCTGACGTCTTTTCATAGTTTATTCATTACAATGACTACCTCCCACAAAGAACACTCATAATCTGATTCACACTGTAATATGAGTATCTCATTGCATTTCCTCATCCAGGAAAATTTTAATTTTTGATATCTTAACATCTTCACTGAACACACACCTTCCAGCTCCCACCAGACTTTTATCCTTGTGTAAACTTTTCCCCATAGATAAAAACTTATTTTAAATGATAAATACCTAGTGATGAGATTGTTGGGTCATATGATCAGTGTGATTGTTAATATTGAGTGTCAACTTGATTGGATTGAAAGATGCAAAGTATTCTTGCTAGTCATGTCTGTGAGGGTGTTGCCAAAGGAGATTAACATTTGAGTCAGTGGACTAGTAGAGGCAGACCCATGCTCAATCTGGGTAGGCACCATCTAATCAGCTGCCAGCACGGCTAGAATAAAAGAGACAGAAGAAAGTGGAATGAGCAGACTTGCTGAGTCTTCCGGCCTTCATCTTTCTCTGGTGCTGGATGCTTCCTGCCCTTGAATATCAGACTCTGAATTCTTCAGCTTTTGGACTCTTGGACTTAAACCAGGGGCTCTGGGTCCTTTGGCCGCAGATTGAAGGCTGCACTGTCGGTTTCCTTTCTTTTGAGGTTTTGGGATTCGAACTGGCTTCCTTGCTCCTCAGCTTGCAGATGGCCTTTTGTGAGACTTCACCTTGTGATCGTGTGAGTCAATACTCCTTAATAAACTCCTCTTTATATATACATCTATCCTATTTGTTCTGTCCCTCTAGAGAACCCTAACACAATCAGTGTATATTTTATGTCATAAGAAACTGCCAAAATATTTCCAAAGCAGCTTTATTATTTCCTGAAAACAATATACAAGGATGTCAGTTTCTCCACATCCTCCCTAACATTTAATATTTTCAGTGTGTTGTGGTGGTGGTGGTTGTTTTATTTTGGCCATTCTAGCTTGCATAATGCAATGTTTCATTATGGTTTTAATTGTATTTTCCTAATGAATAATGATGTTAAACACATTTTGATTTGCTTATTTGCCATAAATATATCTTTGGCTCATTTAAAAAAATTGTTTTTTTTTCACTTTGCATTGAATGTAAGAGGTATTTATATATTCTGGATACAAGTTATTTATCAGGTATATGTTTTAACACTTTTTTTTCTGCCATGTGGCCTGTCTTTCCATTACCTTAATATTGCTTTTTCAAAAAGCAGAAATTTAAAATTGTGATAAAATTTAATTTTTCAATTTTTAATTTTATATTTTGTGTTTTTGAGGTTTGAAGAAATATTTGCCTACCCCCAAATCACAAATGTTAAACTACCATTGAGATATTTTCCAGAACCAGACAAACCAATTTTAAAATTCATATGGAACCAAAAAAGAGTCCAAATAGCTAAGGCAATTCTAAGCAAATGGTACAAAGCTTGAGACAACATGCTGCCTGACTTAAAACTACACTACAAGGCTACAGTAACCAAAACATACTTCCCTATAGAAGTTTTTTCTTAAGCTGAAATATATTTATTAACTCATTTTATAGTTTTAACACACTGATATACTAAAGTCTTAAGAAAATTGTCTAAAAGTATAAAACTAATGAGTAGCTGAGCCAAGATTGAAACTAGTAACGGTTCTTTTTTTAAAAAAAAACGTATTTTAGGTTCAGTGATATATGTGCAGGTTCGTCATGTAGGTAAGCTCGTGTCATGGGGTTTTGTTGTACAGATTATTTCATTACCCATGTACTAAGTCTAGTACCCAGTAGTTATTTTTTCTGATGCTCTTCTTCCTCCCACTCTGCATACTCAAGCAGGTTCCAGTGTCTGTTGCTCTGCTTTGTGTTCATGTATTATCGTGATTTAGCAACCACTTAAAGTGAGAACATACATTATTTGGTTTTCTGTTCCTGCATTAGTTTTCTAAGGATAAGCTCCTCCAGTTCTATCCATCTTCTTGCAATGGATATGATCTTGTGCTTCTTTATAGCTGCATATTCCATGGTGTATATGTAGCACATTTTCTTTATCCAGTTTACCGCTGATGGACATTTAGGCTGATTCCATGTCTTCACTATTGTGACTAGTGCTGCAATGAATGTACACATGCATGTGTCTTTATGGTAGAACAATTTATATTCCTTTGGGTATATACTCAGGAAAGAAATTGCTGGATTGAGTGGTAGTTCTGTATTTAGCTCTTTGAGGAACTGCCACATTGCTTTCCATGAGGGTTGAACTAATTTGCACTCCACCAGCAGTACATAAGTATTACCTTATCTCCACAAGGTTAGTAGCATCAGTTACTTTGTGACTTTGTAATAATACCCACTTTGAGAGGTGGGAGGTGGTATCTTACCATGGTTTTGATTTGCATTTTTCTACTACTTCATGATTTTGAGCTTTTTTTATACGCTCCTTGACCACATGTATGTCTTCTTTTGAAATGTGCCTGTTCATTTCCCTTTCCCAATTTTTAATGTTTTTTTTTAAATTGTTTAATTTCCCTATAGAGGCTACATATTAGACCTTCCTCAGATGCATAGTTTACATATATATTCTCCCATTCTATTGGTTGTTTATTCTTCTGATCATTTCTTTTGTTGTGCAGAACCTCTTTAGTTCAAATAAATTGCATTTGTCCATTTTTCCTTTTGTTGCAATTGCTTTTGGTATCTACATCATGAAATCTTTGCCAGTTCCTATGTCCAGAATGATATTGCCTAGGTTGTCTTCCAGGGTTTTTATAGTTTTGAGATTTACATTTAAGTCTTTAATCCACTTTAAGTTGACTTTTGTATATGGTGTAAGAAAGGGGTCCAGTTTTAATCTTCAGCATGTGGCTAGCTAGTTATCCCAGTACCATTCACTAAGTAGGGAGCTTCATCCCCATTGCTTGTTTTTGTCAGCTTTATCAGAGATCAGATTGTTGCAAGTGTGTGGCCTTATTTTTAGGCTCTCTATTTTGTTCCATTGGTCTATGTGTCTGTTTTTGTGCCAGTACCATTCTGTTTTGGTTACTGTAGCCTTGTAGTGTAGTTTTAACTCAGGCAGCATGTTGTCTCAAGCTTTGTTCCATTTGCTTAGAAATGTCTTGGCTATTTGGACTCTTTTTTGGTTCCATATGAATTTTAAAATTGGTTTGTCTAGTTCTGTGAAATACCTCAATGGTAGTTGAATAGAAATAGCATTGAATTTGTAAATTGCTTTGGGCAGTATGACCATTTTAATGATATTAATTATTTTCTTTTCCACGAGTATGGAATGTTTTTCCATTTGTTTTGTCATCTCCCATTTCTTTAAGCAGTGTTTTGTAATTATCATTGTGGAGATCTTTCACCTCCCTGATTAGCTGTATTACTACGTATTTCATTCTTTTTGTGGCAATTGTGAATGGGATTGCATTCCTAATTTGGCTCAGAGATTGGCTCTTGCTGTTGTATAGGAATAGTAGTGATTTAGATGTTGATTTTGTATTCTGAAACTTTGCTGAATTTGCTTATCAATTAAATAACTTTTAGACTGAGACTATGGGGTTTTATAGATGTAGAATCATGTCATTTGCAAACAAAGATAGTTTGATTTTCTCTCTTCCTTTTGTATACCCTTTAGTTCTTTCTCTTGCCTGATTGCTCTGGCCATGACTTCCAATATTATTTTGAATAGGAGTGGTGACAGAGGGCATCCTTGTCTTGTGCCGGTTTTGAAAGGGAATGCATTCAGCTTTTAACCTTCAGTATGATGTTGGCTGTGGGTTTGTCATAAATGGCTCTTGTTATTGTAAGGTATCTTCCTTCAATACCTAGTTTATTGAGAGTCTTTAACATGAAGGGTTGTTTAATTTTATCCAAAGTTTTTTCTACATCTTTGAGAAAATCCTGTGATTTGTGTCTTTAGTTATGTTTATGTGATGGATCACATTTATTAACTTGCATACATTGAGTCAATCTTGCATCCTAGGGATAAATCCTACTTGATTGTTGTAGATTAGCTTTTTGATGTGCTGCTGGATTTCGTGTGCTAGTATTCCATTGAGAAAGTTTGCGTAGATGCTCTTCATGGAACTTTAGCCTAAATTTTTATTTTTTGTTTTGTCTCTGCCATATTTTGGTATCAGGGTGTTGCTGCCCTCATAGAATAAGTTGGGGAGGAGTCCCTTCTCAAATTTTTGAAATAATTTCAGTAGAAATGGTAATAGATCTTCTTTGTGCATCTGGTAGAAATCATCTGTGATTCTTTCTACTCCTAGGCTATTTGTTTGGTAAGCTACATATTACTGATTGAATTTTGGAGTTCCTTATTTGTTTATTCAGGGATCCAATTTCTTCCTGGTTCAGTCTTGGGAGGGTTTATGTGTTCAGGAATTTATTCATTTATTCTAGCTCTTCTAGTGCACGTGCATTGAGGTGTTCATAATAGTCTCCGATTGTTATTTGTATTTCTGTGGGGTCGGTAGTAACATCCCATTTGTCATTTCTAATTGAGTTTCATTGAATCTTCTTTATTTTCTTCTTTATTAGTCTAGTTAATGTTCCATCTATGTTTTTAATTTTTTCAAAAAACAACTCCTTGATTCATCAATCTTCTGAATGACTTTTGTGTCTCAATCTTCAGTTCTCTCTGATTTTGGTTATTTCTTGTCTTCTGCTGGCTTTGGAGCTGGTTTTGCTCTTGCTTCTCTAGATTTTTTGTTGTTACATTAGGTTGATAATTTGAGATCTTTCTGACATTTTGATGTGTGTATCTAGTGCTATAAATTTTTATTGTAACACTGCCTTGGCTATGTCTCAGATATTCTGTTTTTTTGGAGCTTTACTCTCATTAGTTTCAAAGAACTTCTTGATTTCTGCCTTAATTTCATTATTTACCCAACAGTCATTCAGGAGCATGTTGTTTAATTTCCATGTAATTGTATGATATTGAGCAATTTTCTTAGTCTTGATTTCTATTTTTATTGTGCTGTGGTCTGAGAGAGTGGTTGGCATGATTACATTTCTTTTATAATTGCTGAGGAGTATTTTATTACAATTGTGTGGTTGATTTTAGGCTATATACCATGTCATCATGAGAAGAATGCATATTATGTTGTTTTGGGGAAGACAGTTCTGTAGATGTCTATCAGGTTCATTTTGTTCAGTGTTGAGTTCCAGTCCTAAATATCTTTATTAATTTTCTTTCTCAATGGCCTGTCTAATACTATCAGTGAGGTGTTGAGGTCTCCCACCATTATTGTTGGGAGTCTGAGTCTATTTTTAAAACTCTAAGAATTTGCTTTATGAATCTGGGTGCTCCTGTGTTGGGTGAATATATATTTAGTATATTTAGGTCTTCTTGTTGAACTGAACCCTTTACCGATATGTGATGCCCTGCTTTGTCTTTTTTTTTTTAATCTTTGATGGTTTAAAGTCTGTTTTGTTTGTATAATTAATATTACAAACCCTGCTTTTTTCTGTTTTCCATTTTCTTTGTAGACTTTTTGACATGACTTTATTTTGAACATATGGATATCATTGTATGTGAGATGGGTCTCTTGAAGACATGATTCCACTGGATCTTACTTTTGTATCCAGCTTGTCACTCCCTTTTAATTGGGTCATTTATCCTTTTGATATTCATATTAGTATTGATATGTATGGATTTGATCCTGTCATCATGCTGTTAGTTTGTTATTATGCAGACTTGTTTGCGTGGTTGCTTTATAGTGTTACTGATCTGTGTAATTAAGTGTGTTTTTGTAGTGGCTGGTTATAGTCTTTCTTTTCCATAATTAGTGCCTTTTTCAGGACCTCTGGTAAGGCAGGTCGGGTGGTAATGAATTCGCTCAGCATTTGCTTCTCTAAAGGGGAACTTATTTCTCCTTCACTTATGAAGCTTAGTTTGCCTGGATATTTAATTATTCCTTGCAATTTATTTTCTTTAAGAATATTAAATATATTCCCCTTATGTCTTCTGGTTTTTAGAGTTTCTGCTCAGAAGTCTGCTGTTAGTTTAATGGGCTTCTCTTTGTATGTTACCTGTCCTTTCCCTCTAGCTGCCTTTAACAGTTTTTTTTTTTTTTCATTTCAACCTTGGAGATTCTGATGATTTTGTGTGTTGGGTATAATCTTTTTGATAAGTATTTTGCAGCATTTCTCTGCATTTCCTGAGTTTGAATGTTGGCCTCTCTAGCTAGGTTGAGAAAGTTATCATGGATGCTCTCCCGAAATATATTTTCCAAGTTGCTTCCATTCTGCCCATCTCTTTCAAAAACACCAATATGCTGTAGATTTATTCTCCTTACATTATTCCATATTTCTCAGAGGTTTTGTTAATTTCTTTTTATATTTTGTTTATTCTTGTCTGAATGTCTTATTTCAGAAAGCCAGCCTGCAAACTCTGAGATTCTTTACTCAGCTTTGTCTATTATGCTGTTAAAATTTGTGATTACGTTATGAAATTATTGTACTGTGTTTTGCAGCTCTATCAGGTTGTTTTTGTTCTTTTCTACACTGGCTATTTTCTCTGTCAGCTCCTGTGTTACTTTATTGTAATTCTTAGCTTCCTTGGATTGGGTTTCAACATTCTCTTGAATCTCTATGATCTTCATTCTTATCTGTATTCTGCATTCTATTTCTGCCACTTCAGCCATCTCAGCTTGGTTAAGAACCATTGCTGGGAAACTAGTGCAGTTGTTTGGAGGAAAAAGGGCACTCTGGCTTCTTGAGTTGTCAGAGTTCTTGCACTGGTCCTTTCTAATCTTTGTAGGCTGATGTTCTTTCAATCTTTGAAGTTGCTGCCCTTTGGATTTTTTTGTTTTGTTTTATACTATTTGATGACCTTGGAGATTTGATGGTAATATAAGGTGGGTCCAGTAAATTGGCTGTGTTTCTGGAAGATTTTAGGGGGCAAGGTTCAGATCAGGTCTTGCGGATAAAGTGCTCTAACTCTTGGAGACTGGTATAGGGCTGCAGGTTTGTTCTCTGGCTCCTCAAGGTTATGAACCTGCTGCGCTGTGGGGACCAAGATGCTCTCTCACTGCTGGTCACAACATTCTGAAGCGTGGTGCTAGCTAAAGTGCTTCAAAGGGCAGTGGCAGTGGCATCTGTTCTTGTTTGCATATGCCAGACAGCAGCAGCAGCAGCAGCAGCAGCAGCAGCAGCAGCAGCAGCAGCAGCAGCAGCAGCAGCAGCAGAAGAAGAAGAAGAAGAAGAAGAAGAAGAAGAAGAAGAAGAAGAAGAAGAAGAAGAAGAAGAAGAAGAAGAAGAGGAGGAGGAGGAGGAGGAGGAGGAGGAGGAAGAAGAAGAAGAAAGAAGAAGAAGAAGGAGAAGGAGAAGGAGAAGAAGAAGAAGGAGAAGGAGAAGGAGAGAAGAAGAGGAAGAGGAAGAGGAAGAAGAAGAAAGAAGAAGAAGAAGAAGAAGAAGAAGAAGAAGAAGAAGAAGAAGAAGAAGAAGAAGAAGAAGAAGAAGAAGAAGAAGAAGAAGAAGAAGAAAAGCAGCAGCAGCAGCATGGCATAGTAAATGCTCATCACCTGTGGTGGAGTGCTAGTGGGTGTTGCCCTCCATGTGGGTGTTCACAGCAGTAGTCTTGGCAGCATGGCAAGAGGTGGTGGGGACCCCTACAAGTGTCTGTGCATCTATTTGTGCTGGTGGTGGTGTTAGCCTGGGTGTAGGTCGCTGGTGGAGGCAGGAGTGTGTGCACCCTCATGCACATTCACACAGGCAGCAGAGGCCACTCAGGGCAGGAATGTGTTCACTGTTCTTCATGCCTAGGTGCCTGGTTTCATGCCAGTGGAAGTGTTACCACAGGGGCGGGGTGCTGTTGGGCTTTCTGCCCACCAGTGTTCCAATGGCAGTGGTGGGGCAGTAGGGAAAAGGGATGCATTGTGCACTCATGCCAGCAGCAGTGACACAGCAAGGTACAGACATACATGGACTTGGTGAGTAATGGGAGGCAAGAGTCGCTAGTGCACATACACACACCAACAGTGTGATGTGGGAGGTGGCTGTGTGTAAGTGCATGCAGGCAAAGTGGCACTGGAAAGGCTGTAGTGTAGGGAGCGTGCAGGTAGGCTGTTGTGTGTCTGCAAGGGTCACTCTGCTAGAATTCTCTGTAGTCAGGTGTCACCTGCCAGTGCAGGAGCTATGATGTAGGCCCATAGGAGGTAACCCTCTTGCTACCCAAGTCATGTTCAGGCTCGGTCCACAGGAAAGGCCAGCAGACCAAAAGGTGCTGAGGTCAGACCAGCCCTGTCTCATGGGAAAGACAGCCTCCAATGTTCAGGTTCAACATTTCTGCTGGGGCTAAAATCTCCTATGGAAGCAAGTTGAACATACAGAGATTGGCATTTTTGACTGTCCTTTACTACAGGCACTTCTGCACCAAAAAAAACCTCTGGGGTTTGCAATGGCTGGAGTTCTGACCCTATTATTTCTCTAAGCACCTCTCCTTGCCAACTCAAGTGTCTGTGGTGGTCATGTGGTCTGCTCCTGTTGGGATTCCGGAGGTCTGTGGCAAGAGTGGGTTTCTCCTTGCCTGCTTTACTCACCCCTGCCCCAGTAGTTGTTGTGGGCCAGGAACAAGTCTCAGTGTACGGGTAGCCCTTTCAAGGTTCCCAGTCTCCTCCTTCTTCAGCTCAGTATCTGTGCCTTTCCTCTGTCCACTTTCATTGCCTTCCCTCTGAAGATATTCTAGGAGTGCACAAGTCTTTCTGATGTCCTGGTTCCTTGGTAGCAGGTGTTCCTCCTGGTTGCATCTAGTCAGCCATCTTGCCGAGAAAACCCCTAAAACCAGTAATGGTTATCATGCTAGCATTATGTGTGTCACTGTGTTTCTTATTTAACCATGTATTAAATCTTTTTATTTGATGGTTTTATTTAACAACTCTATTGAGGTTTTAGATAACAAAAATCACACCATTAAAAACATTCAGTTTGGCTGGGGGCAGTGGCTCATGCCTGTAATCCCAGCACTTTGAGGGGCTGAAGCAGGTGAATCACTTGAGCTCAGGAGTTTGAGACCAGCCTAGCCAACATGGTGAAACTCCGTCTCTACTAAAAATACAAAAATTAGCCAGGTATGTTGGTGAGTGCCTGTAATCCCAGCTACTCGGGAGGCTGAGGGAGGAGAATCACTTGAACTCAGAAGGCGGAGTTTGCAGTGAATGGAAATCGTGCCACTTCACTCCAGCCTGGGCAAAAGAGTGAGACTCTCTCTGAAAAAAAAAAAATCAATGATACGAGTTTCAGTAAATATGTGCTGTTGTGCAACCATCAAATTGGACAACAAACCACAATCAAGTTTTAAAGTATTTACTTCAACTCAAAAAGTTGCCCTTTTACTCTCTGACATTCAATCCATGCTTTTATTCCTCATCCCAGGCAAAAGCAACTTATGCTTTTTGTCAATAAAATTGAGCCTTTTCTAGAACTGTTACAGAAATAAACATACAAATAAAAGTATACATCTTTGATGTATAAATGAATTTATACGTTATGTAGTCTTTTTTATCTGACTTATTTAGCCTGCTGCTTTTGAGATTCACCCATGTTATTTTAGATATCAGTAATTCATATTATTTTATTGCTGAATAGTATTGCTTTGTATGGATACAGCGTATTTTGTTTATTCAATTCACCTGTTGATGGACATATCATATGTTTCTAGTCTTGTGATATTACTATTAATGAACTTATGAATGCTTTTGTACAAACCCGTGTAGACAGTTATTTTTAGTTTTTATTTTTTGATCGATATCTAGGAGTGTAATTACTGCATTTCATAACACATGTGAGTTTAACTTTATTAGAAAGGGCCAGGTGCGTTGGCTCACGCCTGTAATCCCAGCACTTTGGGAGGCCAGGGTGAGCAGATCGTCTGAAGTCAGGAGTTTGGGACCAGTCTGGCAAACATGGTGAAACCCCATCTCTATAAAAATATAAAAATTAACTGGGCATGATGGCGAGTGCCTGTAATCCCACCTACTCAGAAGGCAGAGGTGGGAGAATCACTTGATCCTGGGAGGAGGAGGTTGCAGTGAGCTGAGATCGCATCATTGCACTCCAGCTTGGGCGACAGAGTGAGATTCCGACTCAAAAAAAAAAAAAAAAGAAAGAAGGAAATGGCCAAATTTTTTGGCAAACCTGCTGTTTCATTTCACATTCTCTCTATGTATAAAGATTCTGTTTTTCCAGTTAGTTAGTCCATTCTACATCATTACCAACATTTTGGTATTAGGAGGCTTACTTTTTTTTTTTTTTTTTTTTTTTTTTTGGTGAGACAAGTCTCACTCTGTCACCCAGGCTGGAAAGAGGCTTACTTTTCTAAGCCATTCTATTAGATGTGCAGTGGTATCTCAATGGAGTTTTTATTTTTACTTTCCTAATGAAAAATAGTGTTTAACAAATTTTTACATGTATATCGGCGTTTTTATATCTTCTAGGGAGAAGTGCTTATTCACATTATTTACCCTGTTTTATCACACATACAAACACACACACACACATATATATACATATATATATATGTAGAGAGAGAGAGAGAGAGAGCGAGAGTATATATATGGAATTGTTATATATATGTGTATATATACACACATATATGTACATATATACACATGTATATATAATTAGTCTGTTCACATGCTGCTAATAAAGCCATACCCGAGACTGGGTAATTTATAAAGGAAAGAGGTTTAACAGACTCACAGTTCCACATGGCTGGGGAGGTCTCATAATTATGGTGGAAGGCAAATGAGGACCAACGCCAAGTCTTACATGGTGGCAGGCAAGAGACTTCAGTAGGGGAACTCCCATTTATAAAACCATCAGAACTTTTCAGATTTATTCACTACCATGAAAACAGTACAGGGGCAACCGTTCTCATGATTCAATTATCTCCAGCTGGCCCCGCCCTTGACATATGGGGATTATTACAATTCAAGGTAAGATTTGGGTGAGGACACAGTCAAACCATTATATATATATATATATATATATATATATATACACACATATATATATATACACACATATATACACACGCATACATATATACACACATATATATACACACACACGTATATATGTATATATGTGTATATATGTGTGTGTATTTATATATCTTTTTCCACTGAATTATGTTTATGTTTGCACCTCTGTCTAAAAAAATATATATGTGATTTGCACATAGTTCTCCCAGTATGTCACTTGTGTTTTAATTTTCTTTCAACAGTGTCTTTCCAGGAGCAGAAGTTTCTAATTTCAATGAAGTCTAATTTTCAATTAATTTTAAATGTTTTTGCTCATCATAAGAAATCTTAGACTTTCTTTCGCTTTTTAAAATTTTATTTATTTTAAATATACTTTATTGTGTATATTTTAGGTTTACATCATAATATTATGGGACAAATAGGGTAAAATGATTACTGTAGTGATGGAAATTCACATATATTATCGCACATAGTTTTTTCTTGTCAAGAGTAGCTAAAATTTATTATTTAACAAAAATCTCTAATTCAATACAATTGTATTAACTATAATCCTCATATTACACATTATATCTTTAGACTTGTTCATCCTACATATCTGCTATTTTGTATGTTTTGGCCTATAATACATGTACTCATTTCCTCTGCCCAAATACCCCACTTCTAGTTGCTAATGCTTTATTTTCTATATCTGTATATTTGATGTCTTTTTAAAGAGACTCCACATGCAAGTAATTTAATATAATACTTTTCCTTCTGTGCCTCTTATTTCATTTAGCATAATGTCCTTCAGTTTCATCCATGTTGTGGCAAATGACAGAATCTCATTGTTTTCAAGGCAAAAGATTGTTTCACAGCAAAGGAAACAATCAATAAAATGAAAAACAACATAAAGACTAAACAAAGTATTTGCATACCTCATATCTGATAAGGGATTAATGTCCAAAAATTATAAATAACTCTTACTACTCAATAGCAGAAAAACAAATAATATGATTAAAATGGGCAATAGACATGAATAGTTATTTCTCCGAAGGAGACATAAAAGTGGCCAATAGATATATGAAAATATTCTCGATATCACCAATTATCAGGGAAATGCAAATTAAAATCCCTCTGTGATATTACCTCACACCCATTAAAGTGGCTATTATTAAAAGGACAAGATATAACAAATGTTGGTGAAGGTGTGATGAAAAAGGACAGTCTAGCATACTGTTAGTGGAATATAGATTAATGCAACAATTAACTCTTACTCTTACAGCTATGATCAATTTTGAATTAACTTTTAATTATGTCATGAGGTAGGTGTCAAGGACATAGTTTCAACATTTTGGATATTGTGTGTTTATGTGTGTGCTTTTTGTAAGGCTTTACAATTATTACGGTGCCATTTAATGAAGGGCAACTTTTAACCCTTTTATTTATTTATTTATTTATTTATTTATTTATTTATTGAGACGGAGTCTTGCTCTGTCACCAGGCTGGATTACAGTGGCGCGATCTCAGCTCACTGCAACCTCCACCTCCCAGGTTCAAGCAATTCTCCTGCCTGGGCCTCCCGAGTAGTTGGGTCTACAGGCACGCACCACCACGCCCAGCTAATTTTTGTATTTTTAGTACAGACGGGGGTTTCACCATGTTGGCCAGGATGGTCTCAATCACTTGATCTCGTGATTTGCCTGCCTCAGCCTCCCAAAGTGCTGGGATTACAGGCATGAGCCACCGCACCTGATCCTTTTACCCTTTAATAACATTTGCATTTTGATCAAAAATTACTTATTCATGTATTATGGGTATATTTATAGATTATGTTATGTTTTGATTAATCCACAGTTTCATGCTTATCCTTATTAGTTACTTTGAGAGGAGTGTTGATATCTGTAACTATAATTGTGGATTTGTTTCTTAACATTTTTAATTACTTCAGTTCCTGTTCTACATATATTACAGCTATGTTTAGTATTCATTTATACTTAGAATCATTATGTCTTTTTGATAAACTAATCTACCTTGGTGTCTAATAATGTTTCATTTAAAGTTTATTTTGTATGATATTGTACAGCAATTCCAGCTTTTAAGTAGTGTTTCATCATACATCTTTTCTCATTTTTTCACTTTTAACATATTTACTACTTTAAGGTCAGTTTCCTGTAGACAGAATATAGTACGATAAATTTTTCTTATTTAATTTGACAATCAATGCATCTAATTTGGATATTCAGTAAATGTTATTTAATGTAATAATTGATATAATTGATTTAAAATCTACTGGGCAGCTGGTTTCTTCCAGTTGTTTGATCTCGCATTTATTATCTTTTTTTCTGTCTGGTTTATTTTTTGTTAACAACTTTAAGTTGTATTTCACATACAGTACAACATACATATTTAAATTGTACATTTAATGGATTTTAGCATATTCACAGTTTTCAAACTATCATCACAAAATAATTTTAGAATATTTTTAATACTAAAAAGAGATATTTTTTACCCATTTACCCATTGTGATGGTTGGTTTTATATGTCAACTTGACTGGAAGTGCCCCAGTAACTAGGAAAACATTATTTTTGGGTGTGTCTGTTAGGTCGCTTCTGGAAAAGCTTAACATGTGAATCAATAAACATAGTGCAGATTGCCATAATCAATTTGGGTAGGCATTATCCAATTAGTTGAAGATTCAGAAAAAATAACATGACAGAGAAAGGGCAAATTTGCTCTCTTTGCTTCAGCTGGGACATCCATGTACTCCGGCCCTTGGATATCAACACTTCTGGTTCTTGAACCTTTGGCCTCAGCCAAGGACTTGGACCATTGGCTCCCTTGGTCCTCAGGCCTTCAGACTTTCAGTGTCACTACACTACTGGCTTTCCACAGCCTCAAGCTTAAAGTTGAATAATGTGCTATTTCTCAGTCTTCATAATTTCATAAGTGAATGTTTCATAATAAACCATATGTATATATATTTGTGTGTGTATATATACATATATATGTGTGTGTATGTGTGTGTGTGTGTGTGTGTGTGTGTATAGGTATATCCCACTGGTTCTGTTTCTCTGAGGAACCCACAGTAATACAGATTTTTATACCAAGAGTGGTTCTAGAAAAAGAATTTTCAGAATAAATTTTCTAATATTTGTTATGAGGTTTCTGAAATTTTCCCTCCAATGTGATTAGATTTTCTATTTCCAGTAGTAAAGAGAGCATCTATAGCTATAGTGTGAACTATTTATAGAGATACACAAAATACCTGCTTTAGATACTCCTAATTAACTACTTATAAAAATCAAGGAGCTAACTGACTCCATATGTAATAGTTTCAAGCATTTTTGTAAAACTAAGAAACATAATGCCATGGTTGGTTGTTTCTAATATCACTGGTAAAAGTAGTAAAAGAAAAGCATGAGCTAAAAGATTTAGATTTACAGCTCAAGTGCCACATAAGTGACCTAAGAGCTTCTGTGTATTTCCCGAATGAGTACCTAATCTTTTGTAGCAGCAGAACCAATATTTACAAAATAAAATGCGGAGTCTCATCTTTTATTTGGATGAACTACAACAACAATTGAACTCCCATTTTCACAGGGCTCTATTATAAAATTGATGGCACTGAGTGGGAAAAAGTAGGATCGTATAACTTGTGATTAGAGCATATGGAAAAACTCTGATGAAGCTAAAAATATTTATCTCTTAAATTCTGATGAGACTTCTTTCCAAATGAAAGAGGTCTCCCCACCCACCTTGGAAGCAGCCTCTTCAATGCCAGCAGAAGTAATCTTGCCACCACCATGAGCAGTGATCTGCAAATGCCAATTGGTATTGTCCTTTACACCCAGAGTAGTATCTGCCTTTCCAACTCCTTATAAGATAATTAATCTTACATTGCCTGAATTAATGGTAATGAGCTCCCTAAGGCAATTTTTATGCAAGACCATTCTGATTCTCTTGAAGATGCACCTGCTATAGCCCCTCTTTGATACTAGACCAATAACTGTACTCAAGTGCCAGCGGGTCCCTAAAGGTGAGACACAAAGTATAACCCATGAGAACATATGCTACACTCCAGAGGAAATACTTGAATTTTCTAATTTATACAACCAGAAATCTAGGAAAACTGTGTGTGAATGGATGCTAATGGTGTGAGATAATAATGGAAATAACGTAAAATTAAATAAAACATAATTTATTAATATGGGTTAATGAAGCAGAGATCCAGCATTTGATGTTGTAGCTTGGGGGATTATAAAGGACTCTAACAGTTTAGTTGATTGCGAAACATAGACCAAAAGATGGCCCACTCTGAATGAACTGAAAGTGCTCAACCTCCCTTGGTTTAATGTAGAAGAAAAATCCAAAGCCTTAGGGAGTTTAATATGTTAGAGTAGATTTGTCATTTAATACCTATTTATCTGCACTAACAGGGTCCAGAAGACATACTTTTCACCAAAACTTTTAGAAATAAATTTATGAGGAGGCATCTCAGTATTTTTGAATAGTTCCATAATTACTTTACTTTGTAGCACAGAATTTACAATGGAACGATAACAAGTGTTGGTAAAGACGTGGAGAAGTTGGAATACTTGAACAATCTTGGAAGGAATGTAAATTACACATTTATTATGAAGAATTGTATGGAGGTTTCTTATAAAACCAAAAATAGAATTACCATGTAATACAGTAATTCCACTTCTGGGTATATGTCTCAATAACTTGAAATCAGTATGTTGAAGAGATACCTACACTCCCAGTAATAAGATTGCTGGGTCAGATAGTAGTTCTGCTTTTAGCTCTTTGATGAATCACTGTACTGCTTTCCACAACGGTTGAACTAATTTATACCCCCTCCAATAGTGTATAAATGTTTTATTTCTTTGCAATCTTGCCAGCATCTTTTATTTTTTGACTTTTTAATAGTAGCCATTGTGGCTGGTGTGCGATTGTATCTTATTGTGGTTTTGATTTGCATTTCTCTAATGATCATTGGTATTGAGCATTTATTCATATACTTGTTGTCTGCCTGGAAGTCTTCTTTTGAGAAATGTCTGGTCATGTCCTTTGCACACTTTCTAATGAGATTGTTTGCTTTTCTCTTGTAAATTTGCTTAAGTTCCTCATAGATGTTAAATATTAGACCTTTGACAGATGCATAGTTTGTAAATATTTTCTCACATTATGTAGGTTGTCTGTTTGCTATGTTGATAGTTTATTTTGCTACGCAGAAGTTCTTTCGTTTAATTAGATCCCACTTGTCAATTTTGCTTCTGTTGTGATTGATTTGGTGTTTTTGTCACAAAATCTTTGCCCCATTCATATGTCTAGGAAAGTATTGCCTAGGTTGTTTTCCAGGGTTTTTATAATTTGAGGGTTTACATTTAAGACTTAATCCATTTTGAGTAGATTTTTGTGTATGATGTAAGGAAAGGATTCAGTTTAAGACTTCTGCATATGGCTAGCCTGTTTTCCTAGCACTGTTTATTGAATAGGGAGCCTTTTTCCGTTGCTTATTTTTGTCAGCTTTCTCAAAGATCAGATGGTCATAGATGTGCTGCCTTATTTCTGAGTTCTCTATTCTGTTCCACTGATCTATGTACCTGTTTTTGTACCAGTGCCATGCTGTTTTGGTTACCGTACACTTGTAGTAGAATTTGAAGTCAGGTAATATGATGCTTGCAGGTTTGTTCTTTTTGCTTAGGATTGCCTTGGGTATTAGGGCAATTTTTTAGTTCCATATAAATTTTAAAGTAGTTTTTTCTAGTTCTGTGAAGAATGTCATTGGTACCTTTGCAGGAATAGCAATGAATCTGTAAATTGCTTTGGGCATTAAAAGTAGTATGGCCATTTTTATGATATTAATTATTTATATTAATGAGCATGAGATGCTTTTGCATTTGTTTGTGTCTTCTTTGATTTATTTGATGAGTGCTATGTAATTCTTTGTGTAGATCTTTCATCTCCATGGATAGCTGCATTTATAGGTATTTTACTCAATTTGTGGCAACTGTGAATGAGGTTGCCTTTCTGACTTGGCTCTTGTTGGTGTATGGGAATGAGAGTGACGTTTATACATTAATTTTGTATCCTGCAACTATGCTGAAACTGTTTGCAACCTGGAGGAGCTTTTGGTCCAAGACTATGGGCTTTCCTAGATATAGAATCAGGTCACTTACAAACAGAGATAGTTTGTCTTTCTTTCTGTCTCTCTCTCTCTTTTGGATGCCCTTTATTTTTTTCTTCTTCCTGATTGCTCTGTCTAGGATTTCTAATACTATGTTGAATAAAAGTTGTGAGAGAGGGTACTTTGTCTTATGTTGGTTTTCAAGGGGAATTCTACTACCTTTTGCCCATTCAGTATAATGTTAGCTGTGGGTTTTTCATAAATGGTTCTTACTATTTTGAGTTAAGTTCCTTCAATACCTATTTTTTTGTGAGTTTTTAACATAAACTGTTGTTTACTTTTATTGAATGCCCTTTCTGCATCTACTGAGATAATCATGTGGTTTTTGTCTTTACTTCTGTTTGTGTGTTGAATCACATTTATTAATATGTATGTGCTGAACCAACCTTGCATCCCAGGGTTGAAGCTTACTTGATCATGGTGAATTAGCTTTTAGATGTGCTGCTGGATTCAGTTTGCAAGTATTTTTTTAAGGATCTTTGCATCAATGTTTATCAATTATATTGGCCTGAAGTTTTTATTTTGTTGTGTCTCTTCCAGGTTTGGGTATCAAGATGATGCTGACCTCACAGAACGAGTTGGGAAAGAGTTCCTCCTCCTCAATTTTTTTTGAATAGTTTCTGTAGAAATGGTACCAGGTCTTCTTTGTACATCTGATAGATTCAGCTGTGAATCCATTAAATCTCAGGTTTTCTTTGGTTGGTAGGCTATTTATTACTGATAAAATTTCAGAGCTCATTATCGGTCTTTTCAGGGAATCAATGACATTCTAGCTCAGTCTTGGGAGGGTGTATGTGTCCAGGAATTATCCGTCTCTTCTAGGGCTTCTAGTTTGTATGCATAGAATTGTTTGTATGCATAGAATAGTCTCTGATTTTTTTTGTTTTTATTTCTTTGGGGTCTTTAACATTTTCTTCATCATTTCTAATTGTGTTTATTTGGATCTTCTCTCTTTTCTTATGTATTAGTCTAGCTAGTGGTATATCTATTTTAACAAATTCTCCATAAAACCAACTCCTGGATTCTTTTATCTTTTCAATGTTTTTTCATGTGTTAATTTCTTTCAGTTCAGGTCTGATTGTTGTTATTTCTCATCTTCCATTAGCTTTGGGGTTGATTAGTTCTTGCTTCTCTAATTTTTTTTAAGTTGGGAAGATAGGTTGTTAATTTGAGATCTTTAAATTTTTAGATGTGGGCATTTAATACTATGAATTTCCCTTATAAGACTGCCTTAGAAGTTTCCCAGAGACTCTGGTATGTTGTATTTTTGTTCTCATTATTTTCAAATAACTACTTGATTTCTGCCTTTATTTCTTTATTTACCCAAAAGTCATTAAAGAGCATGTTGTTTAATTTTTACATTATTGCATGGTTTTAACTGATATTTATAGTCTTGACTTCTATTTTTATTGTGTTGTGGTCCAAGAGTGTGCTTGGTATGATTTTGGTTCTTTAACGTTTGTTGAGAATTGTTTTATGGCGAATTATGTGATCAATTTTAGATTATGTCCCATGTGCTCATTAGAAGAATGTATATTCTGTTTTTTTTTTCTTGGGTGGACAGTTCTGTAAATGTCTATCAGATCCATTTGGTCCAATATTGTTAGGTCCTTAATATCTTTGTTAATTTTCTGCCTTGATGATCTAATACTGTAAATACAGTGTTGATATCTCTCACTATTATTGCATGGGAGTCTATATCTCTTTGTAGGTCTCTAAAAGCTTGCTTTATAAAACTGGGTGCTCCTGTGTTGGGTGCATATATATTTGGGATTGTTAGGACTTCTTGTTGAATCGAACTCTTCACCATTATGCAATGCCCTTCTTTGTCTTTTTCGATCTTTGCTTTTTTGAAATGTATTTTTTTTCTGAAATTAGGGTTGCAACTCATGCTTTTTTTTAGTGTGTTCCATTTCCTTGGGAGATTTTCCTCCATACCTTTATTTTGAGCCTATTTGACTTTGTTTTCACACTGCCATAAAGAACTGCCTAAGACTGGGTAATTTATAAATAAAAGAGGTTTAACTGACTCCCAATTCCACATGGCTAGGGAGGCCTCAGGAAATTTACAATCAAGGTGGAAGGCACTTATTCACAGGGCGACAGGAGGCAGAATGAGTGCCAGCAGGGAAAATGCTTATAAAACCATCTGATCTCCTAAGAACTCACTTACTATCATGAGAACAGCATAGGGGAGTCATCCCCATGATTCAGTTACCTCCACCTTATCTCTCCCTTGACAAGTGTGGAATTATGGGGATTACAATTTAAGATGAGGTTAGGGTGGAGACCCAAAGCCTAACTGTATCAGAACATCATTATTTGTGAGATGGGTCTCTTGATAACAGCATACCATTTAGTCTTGCTTTTTTATCGTGATTGACATTCTGTGCCTTTTAAGTGGGGCATTTACCCTGTTTACATTCAAGGTTTGTAATGATAAGTGTTGAATTGATCCTGTCATTTTGCTGTTAGCTGGTTATTATGTTGGCTTGTTTTTGTGGTTGCTTTATAGTGACACTGGCCTGTGTGTTTGTGTATCCTTGTATTAGCTGGTAGTGGTCTTTCCTTTCTATATTTACTGCTCCTTTCAGGATATCTCTTAAGGAAGGTCAGGTGGTAATGAATTCTCTCAACTTTTGCTTATCTGAAAAGAATCTTATTCCTTCACTTAGGCAGGTTAGTTTGGCTGAATATAAAATTCTTAGTTGAAGATTTTTTTTTTTCTTTACGGATATTGAATATAGTTCTCCAATCTCTTCTGGCTTATAGGGTCTCAGCTGAGAGGTCCACTGTTCACCTGACAGGATTTTCTTTGTAGGTGACCTGCCCTTTCTCTTTAACTTACTTTAACATTATTTTTTCTTTTTTCACTTCAACCTTTAAAAATCTCATGGTCTTTGGGATGATCTTCTTATGTACAATATTTCAGGAGTTCTCTGTATTTTCTGATTTTGAGTGGTGGCCTCTCTAGCAAGGTTGACAATGTTTCATGAATGATATCCTGAAATATGTTTTTCAAGTTGTTTTCTTTCTCCCCCTCCCTTTTAGGGATGCTAATGATTCATAGATTTAGCCTTTTTACATAATCCTGTACTTTTCAGAGGTTTTGTTCATTCCTTTTTGTTTTTCTTTTGATATTTTGGTCTTACTGTCTTATTTCAGGGAACCAGTTTTCAAGTTCTGAGATTTTTTCATCAGCTTGGTTTATTCTGCTGTTAATACTTGTGATTGCATTGTGAAATTCTGGTATTGTGTTATCCAGCTCTTTCAGACCTCATAGGTTTTTTGTTGTTGTTGCTTTTTATTGGCTATTTTGTCTTTCAGCTTCTGCATCCCTTTATTATGATTCTTATTTTCCTTGATTTGGGATTTGCCATCCTCCTGAATCTTGAGGATATTTGGTTCTATCCATATTCTGAATTCTATTTCTGTCATTCCAGTCAATGCAATCTGATTAAGAACTCTTGTTGGAGAACTGGTGCAGTTGTTTGAAGGACATATGACAATCTGGCCATTTGAATTATTGGAGTTCTTGAGATGGCTTTTTATCTCATCTGTTAATGTGGGCACTCTTTTATTAATAACTGCAATGTAGATTGAGAACAGTCAACAGGCTTCTTTTCTGGATATTTTCAAAAGGCTGAGTCTCTATGAAGAATCTTCAACTACATCTGCCTTCTTGTCTATGTTTTCAGAGGGGATTATGTTAGTGAGGTGTTTTCATGTTGAAGCTTTGGGGTGGGATCCAGCAGATAGCACTTAGGCTTATTGGTCAGTTGTTAGGCTCTTGATCAGTTGCGTGGCCCTGTTTTCTCACAGTTGCAGCCATGTTCCCTTTCTGTGCTCTGAAAGTGTTGGTTTCTCTCCCCCATGAGTGCTGGCCACAGATTGCAACTTGGCACTCCTGGGCTGCCCACTGCAGTTTTAGGGTGAACTCAGTGTTTATGTTTCTTCCCCAACTTGGAGGCAGCAGAGAAAAGGATCTTAGTAGTGTTTGTCTCCTGGGGACTCCATCCTAGAGAGATGCAGTTCAGCAATCACTCAGTGCAAAAAGTCCAAGATTGAGGGTATGTGCTGTGGGCCCAAGCCAGAAGTTCCCTGTCTGGTGACAAGAAGCGGGGGGTGGGGTGTGGGGGACCCATGGGAAATGGACTGGCCTCCTCTCCTAGGGTTGACTGCAGCTTGATGGAAGTGTGGATAAGGCACTTAGGGTCTTTGCTCCTTTGTTAGTTTGAGGGTGTTAAGGGCAGTTCTACTGCAAAGGCAGTGGCAAAGACTTTCAGTTGCCCCTGAAGTTTCTGCCCAGGGAGTTGCTGAGTTGCTACTGGCTCGATAGCTCTTGCATGATGTGGCTAGAGGCCCAGGCTTGGAGGACATTCCTGGTGAGGAGATATGAAAACGTGTACCTGATTTCTTTTTTTTTTTTTCAATTTGGATGCACTTTATTTCTTTTCCTTGTCAGATTGTTCTAGCTCTAGGTATGACTTCCAGTACTGTGTTGAAAAACAATGGTGAAAATGGGCAACCTTGTTGTGTACCAGATTGTATTAGTCCATTCTCACACTGCTTGAAGAAGTACACGAGACTGAGTAATTCATACATTAAAAAAACAATATTCCGTCATTTGCAACAATGTGGATGGAACTGAATATCAGAATGTTAAACAAAATAAACGAGGCACAGAAAACAATCATTGCATATTTTCACTATTTGTGTGTTCTAAAAATCAAAACAATTAAACTTATGATGATGGAGAGTAGAAGAATGGTTTACCAGAGGTGGGACACAGTAGTGGGCAGGTAGCAGGAGTAGGGGATGGTTAATGGCTACCAAAAAACAATAGAAATAATAATAAGATCTAGCATTTGATAGTACAGAAGGGTGACTATAGTCAATAATAACTTAATCATACATTTATAAATAAATTAAAATGTAATTTGTAACACAAATGATTAATGGTTGAGATAATGAATATCTCATTTTCCATGATGTGATAATTGCACATTGCATGACTGTATAAAAATATCTCATGTATTTCATAAATATATACAACTACTATATACCCAGAAAATTAAAATTTTCTAAATAAAAAATATTCTATTGTATTTCATGCACAAGAAGTCAACTTTAATTATAATGAGACACATAGATTAAAACTAGAAGAACAGATAAAGATAAATCATGCTAATAAAAACAAAACTGGAGTAGTTATATCAGTATTTTATTAAAGATAGATAAATTACATATAGACAAAGTGACTAATTCTCAACAAAGACATAACAATTATTAATGTGTACACACCTAACAGCAAAGCATCAAAATATATAAGGCAAAAACTGATAGAGTTGCAAAAAGAAATGTATAAATCCATTGTTATAGTTGAGAGTTTTACATATCTCTATCAGTAATGGGCATATCCATCAGATATAAAATTAGTAAGGATATAGTTAAACCTAACAACATAATCAATCAAATGAATATTATTGTCATCTATAAAACAATTTTTACAACAACAGCATAATACACATTATTCTCCAGCTTGCATAGAATATTCCCCAAAATATATTTCACTCTGGCTGGGAGCATTGGCTCACATCTTGTAATACTAGCTCTTTGGGAGACAGAGGCAGGAGGATTTCTTGATGCCAAAAGTTTGAAAACCAGCCTGGGCAACATACTGAAAATGCTCCTGTATTAGTCAATTTTCACTCTGCTGATAAAGACATACAGGAGATGGGGAAATTCATACAGGAAAAGGTTTATGAGACTTACAATTCCACATGGCTGGAGAAGTCTCACAATCATGGTGGAAGGCAAGGAGGAGCAAATCACATCTTCCATGGATGGCAGCAGGTATAGAGAGAGCATGTATAGGGAAACTCCACCTTATAAAGCCATCAGATCTTCTGAGACTTATTCACTATCATGAGAACAGCATGAGGAATACCTGCCCCATGATTCAATTACCTTTCCCTGCATCCCTCCCACAACATGTGGGAATTCAAAATGAGATTTGAGTGGGGACACAGCCAAATCACATCATTCCACATCTGGCCCCTCTCAAATCTCATGTCCTCATATTTCAAACCTAATCATGCCTTCCCAATAGTCCCTCAAAGTCTTAACTTATTTCAGCATTAACTCAAAGTCCATAGTCCAAAGTCTAATCTGAGACAAGGCAAGGCCCGTCCACCAATAAGCCTGTAAAACCAACAGCAGTTTAGTTACTTCCTAGATACATTGGGGTACAGGCATTGAGTGAATACAGCCATTCCAAATGGGAGAAATTGGCCAAATCAAAGGGGTTACAGGCCCTATGCATGTCTGAAATCCAGCAGGGCAGTTAAATCTTAGAGCATCAAAATGATCCCTTTTGACTGCATGTCTCACATCCAGGTCACAATGATGCAAGTGGTGGATTCCCATGGTCTTGGGCAGCTCCATCCCTGTGGCTTTGCAGGGTACAGGCTCACCTCCTGGCTGCTTTCATGGGCTGGCATTAAGTGTCTGTGGCTTTTCCAGGTGCATGGTGCAAGCCGTCAGTGGATCTACAATTCTAGGGTCTAGAGTATGGTGGCCCTCTCCTTACATCTCCACTAGGCGGTGTCCCAGTAGAGACTCTCTGTGGGGGCTCTGACCCCACATTTGCCTTCTGCACTGCCCCAGCAGAGGATCTTCATGAGGGCCCTGCTCCTGCAGCAAACTTCTGCCTGGGTATCTGGGCATTTCCATACTCTTCTGAAATCTAGGCAGAGGTTCACAAACCCCAATTCTTGACTTCTGTTCACTGACAGGCTCAACACCACATGGAAGCTACCAAGGCTTGAGGCTCGAACCCTCTGAAGCCACGGCCTGAACTTTATGTTGACCCCGTTCAGGCATGGCTGGAGCGGCTGGAATGCAGGGCACCAAGTTTCTAGGCTTCACACAGCACTGCGATTCTGGGCCTTGCCCATTAAACCACTTTTTCCTCCTAGGACTCCTGACCTGTGTTGGAGGGGCTGCCATGAAGACCTCTGATATGCCCTGGAGACATATTCCCCACTGTCTTGGGTATTAACATTAGGCTCCTCATGAACTATGTAAATTTCTGCAGGTGGCTTGAATTTCCCCTCAGAAAATGGAATTTTTATTTTCTATTGCATTGTCAGGCTGCAAATTTTCTGAACTGTTATGCTCTGCTTTTCTTGTAAAACTGAATGCTTTTAACACCACCCAAGTCAAGTCTTGAATGCTTTGCTGCTTAGAAATTACTTCCACCAGCTACTCCAAATCATCTCCATCAAGTTCAAAGTTCCACAAATTCTAGGGCAGGGGCAAAATTCCATCAGTCTCTTTGCTAAAACATAACAAGTGTTACCTTTTCTCCAGTTCCCAACAAGTTCCTGATTTCCCTCTGAGATCACTGCAGCCTGGACTTTATTTTTTATTTTTATTTTTTGAGATGGAGTCTCTGCAGCCCAGGCTGCAGTGCAGTGGCAGGATCTCAGCTCACTGCAACCTCTGCCTCCCAGGTTCGAACAATTCTCCTGCCTTAGCCTCCAGAGTAGCTGGGATTACAGGTGCGCACCACCACACCCAGCTAATTTTTGTATTTTTAGTAGAGATTGGGGTTTCGCCATGTTGATCAGGCTCATCTCAAACTCCTGACCTCCTGATCCTCCCACTTCAGCCTCCCAAAGTGCTGGGATTACAGGCGTGAGCCACCGTGCCTGGCTGGTCTTTATTGTCCATATTACTAACAGCATTTTAGGAAAAGCCATTCAGCAAGTCTCTAGGAAATTCGACACTTCCCCATATTTTCCTGTCTTCTTCTGAGACCTCCAAATTGTTCCAGCCTCTGCCTGTTATCCAGTTCCAAAGTCACTTCCACATTTTTGGGTATCTTTTCAGCAGTGCCCCACTCCTGGTACAAATTTACTGTATTAGTCTGTTTTTACAGTGCTAATAAAGACATACCCAAGGCTGGATAATTTATACAGGAAAAGGGGTTTATTGGACTTACAGTTCTACATGGCTGGAGAAATCTCACAATCATGGTGGAAGGCAAGGAAAAGCAATTCAAATCTTATGTGGATGGCAGCAGGCAGAAAGCTTGTGCAGTGAAACTCTGCCTTATAAAATCATCAGATTTCATGAGACTTATTTACTATCATGAGAACAGCACGGGAAAGACCTGACCCCATGATTCAATTACCTCCTACCACATCCCTCCCACAACATGTGGGAATTCAAGATGAGATTTGAATGGGGACACAGCCAAACCATATTACCTGTCCCTTCTAAAAATAAATTATCTGGGTGCAGTGGCACATTCCTGTAGCCCCAGCTACCTGGGAGGCTGAGGAGCGAAAATTGCTTGAGCCCAAAAGCTCAAATCTGCAGTGAACTGTTACTTCACCACTGTACTCCAGTCTGAGTGGCAGAAAGAAACCCTGTCTGTCACTAAATATATATAAACACTATACTCTGGCCATAAAATACACTGAAACCAATTTAAAATATTAAAAATTACAATGTCTGTTCTCTGACTACAATGAAATTAAATTGAAAGTTAATAATGGGAAGATTGTTTTAAAATATCAAAATATTTTGAGATTAAACAGCACACTTCTAAATAAAATTGTAAAAGAAGTAATTTCAGAAAAATTTAAAAACATATTTTGAACAAAATGAAATTGAAAATACAATTATCAAAATTCATAGGATGGAGTAAAAGCAGTGTTTAAGAAAAAAATAGCATCAAATGCATATATTGAAGAAAAGAGATTTTAAAATCGGTTATTCTGGACTCCACCTTAGGAAAATGGATAAGTAAAATAAAAAAAGAATAAAAATAAAAGAAAATAAAAAGTAGAAAAATTAAAATCCAAAATAATCAGAACAAAAGTAAAATTAAAAATTTGAACACAAATCAATAAAATTGAAAACAGAAAATTAATAGAGAAAATCAACAAAATTAAAAGCTGGTCTTTTCAAAAGTTCAAAAAATAAAAAAAATTCTTGCCATTATAAGAAAACACACACACACAATTTACTAATATCAGAAATTAAATTTATTAAATAGGGAATCCTTTCCCCATTGCTTGTTTTTGTCAGGTTTGTCAAAGATCAGACGGCTGTAGATATGTGGCATTATTTCTGAGGGCTCTGTTCTGTTCCATTGATCTATATCTCTGTTTTGGTACCAGTACCGTGCTGTTTTGGTTACTGTAGCCTTGTAGTATAGTTTGAAGTCAGGTAGCGTGATGCCTCCAGCTTTGTTCTTTTGGCTTAGGATTGACTTGGCGATGCGGGCTCTTTTTTTGGTTCCATATGAACTTTAAAGTAGTTTTTTTCCAGTTCTGTGAAGAAAGTAATCAGTAGCTTGATGGGGATGGCATTGAATCTATAAATTACCTTGGGCAGTATGGCCATTTTCACGATATTGATTCTTCCTACTCATGAGCATGGAATGTTCTTCCATTTGTTTGTATCCTCTTTTATTTCATTGAGCAGTGGTTTGTAGTTCTCCTTGAAGAGGTCCTTCACATCCCTTGTAAGTTGGATTCCTAGGTATTTTATTCTCTTTGAAGCAATTGTGAATGGGAGTTCACTCATGATTTAGCTCTCTGTTTGTCTGTTATTGGTGTATAAGAATGCTTGTGATTTTTGTACATTGATTTTGTATCCTGAGACTTTGCTGAAGTTGCTTATCAGCTTAAGGAGATTTTGGGTTGAGACAATGAGGTTTTCTAGATATACAATCATGTCATCTGCAAACAGGGACAATTTGACTTCCTCTTTTCCTAATTGAATACCCTTTATTTGCTTCTCCTGCCTAATTGCCCTAGCCAGAACTTCCAACACTATGTTGAATAGGAGTGGTGAGAGAGGGCATCCCTGTCTTGTGCCAGTTTTCAAAGGGAATGCTTCCAGGTTTTGCCCATTCAGTATGATATTGGCTGTGGGTTTGTCATAGATAGCTCTTATTATTTTGAGATACGTCCCATCAATAACTAATGTATTGAGAGTTTTTAGCATGAAGTGTTGTTGAATTTTGTCAAAGGCCTTTTCTGCATCTATTGAGATAATCATGTGGTTTTTGTCTTTGGTTCTGATTATATGCTGGATTACATTTATTGATTTTCGTATGTTGAACCAGCCTTGCATCCCAGGGATGAAGGGGCACTTGATGAAGGGATGAAGCCCACTTGATCATGGTGGATAAGCTTTTTGATGTGCTGCTGGATTCGGTTTGCCAGTATTTTATTGAGGATTTTTGCATCAATGTTCATCAAGGATATTGGTCTAAACTTCTCTTTTTTGGTTGTGTCTCTGCCAGGCTTTGTTATCAGGATGATGCTGGCCTCATAAAATGAGTTAGGGAGGATTCCCTCTTTTTCTATTGATTGGAATAGTTTCAGAAGGAATGGTACCAGTTCCTCCTTGTACCTCTGGTAGAATTCGGCTGTGAATCCATCTGGTGCTGGACTTTTTTTGGTTGGTAAGCTATTGATTATTGCCTCAATTTCAGAGTCTGTTAATGGTCTATTCAGAGATTCAACTTCTTCCTGGTTTAGTCTTGGGAGGGTGTATGTGTGTATCTGGCTAGCCATATGTAGAAAGCTGAAACTGGATCCCTTCCTTACACCTTATACAAAAATTAATTCAAGACGGATTAAAGACTTACATATTAGACCCAAAACCATAAAAACCCTAGAAGAAACCTAGCCAATACCATTCAGGACATAGGCATGGGCAAGGACTTCATGTCTAAAACACCAAAAGCAATGGCAACAAAAGACAAAATTGGCAAATGGGATCTAATTAAACTAAAGGGCATCTGCACAGCAAAAGAAACTACCATCAGAGTGAATAGGCAACCTACAGAATGGGAGAAAATTTTTGCAACCTACTCATCTGACAAAGGCCTAATATCCAGAATCTAGAATGAACTCAAACAAATTTACAAGAAAAAAAACAAACAACCCCATCAACAACTGGGCAAAGGATATGAACAGACACTTCTCAAAAGAAGACATTTATGCAGCCAAAAACACATGGAAAAATGCTCATCATCACTGGCCATCAGAGAAATGCAAATCAAAACCACAATGAGATACCATTTCCCACCAGTTAGAATGGCAATCATTAAAAAGTCAGGAAACAACAGGTGCTGGAGAGGATGTGGAGAAATAGGAACGCTTTTACACTATTGGTGGGACTGTAAACTAGTTCACCCATTGTGGAAGTCAGTGTGGCGACTCCTCAGGGATCTAGAACTAGAAATACCATTTGACCCAGCAATCCCATTACTGGATATATAGCCAAAGGATTATAAATCATGCTGCTATAAAGACACATGCACACATATGTTTATTGTGGCACTATTCACAATAGCAAAGACTTGAAACCAACCCAAATGTCCAACAACCATAGACTGGATTAAGAAAATGTGGCACATATACACTATGCAGCCATAAAAAATGGTGAGTTCATGTCCTTTATAGAGACATGGATGAAACTGGAAACCATCATTCTCAGCAAACTATCACAAGGACAAAAAACCAAACACCGCATGTTCTCACTCATAGGTGGGAATTGAACAATGAGAACACTTGGACACAGGAAGGGGAACATCACACTCTGGGGACTGTTGTGGGGTTGGGAGAAGGGCAGAGGGATAGCATTAGGAGATATACCTAATGCTAAATGATGAGTTAATGGGTGCAGCACACCAACATGGCACATGGATACATATGTAACAAACCTGCAAATTGTGTACATGTACCCTAAAACTTAAAGTACAATAATAATATTAAAAAAAGAAAATAAGGAACATTACTACAGATCCCATGAACATGAAAAAGATAGTAAAGGAACATACTGAACAAATGTATTTTCAAAAATTAGATAATCCAAATGAAAGAAATTACTTGAAATACATAAACTGCCAAAATTAAAGCATTACCAAAAAAATGCTACAAACTAATATTTCTCATGAACATAGATGACAAAAATTCTCATCACAATGTTAGCATACTATAATTTAAAAATTGTACAAAAAATTATACACTAAATATCAGTTTATATTTATCATATGTATGTAAGGTTGTTTTAACATTGAAAAATAACTTTATGCAATTCATATTAACGGGTTAAACAACAAAACATACATAATTTTATCAACAAATAAAAAAAATTATTTGACAAAATCCAACACTTCTTCATAATTGAAACTCTCAGAAAACTAGAAATTGAGGGAAAAATCCCTCAACTTGATAAACAAGACCTGCCAAAACAAACAAACAAATGAACAGTTAACTTCAAACTTGATTGGGAGAGACTAGATGCTCTCTTACCTAAGAGTAGGAAAAATTTTTAAATGTCCCTTTTTTCACTTCTTTTCAACATTATAATGGACATTCTAGCTAATGCAGTAGACAAGAACAAATAAAAGGCATTCAATTTGAGAAGAAAAAATACTTTTTGTTTTCCAGATAATAAGTTTATCTATGTAGAAAATCTGAATAAATCAACAAAGAAGTTCCTGGAATTAGCAAGCAATTATAGGAAGGTCGAAGAATACAAGGTTAAAAGCAAAAGTCAATTATTTATTTATATACTAGTGACAATTTACTAGAATCCAAAATTAAAAATACAGTGCCATTAACAAATGCACCGACAAATTAAGTACATAGAAATAAATTATATGTACAAGATTATTATTAGGCAAACAAAAGACTCTAAAAATTTATAAAACTCAGATAAATATTTAATGTGCACACAAGAAAAGATTCAATATTATCCAGATATCAATTTTTTCTATGTTGATCTATTCATTTAAAAACAATCTCAATTAGAAGTCCAGTAAGTTATTATATAAATACCAACAAACTAACTTTTAAGTTTATACAAAAAGGAAGACATATACCAAATAGCTAATACAATCTTGAAGAACAAAGACAAACCTGAATGACTAAAACTATGTATTCTAAATATTTATTATAAAAGTACAGTAACCAATCAGTGTGGTATTTGTGAAGAAAAAGACCAGTAAAAAATTGTAACAAAATAAGCAGAAATATACTCAAACAGTCAAGTAATTTTGATAAGAATCAAAAACAATAAAATGGAGAAAATATTTGTTTCTTTTAAATAAACATTTGCCTTTATAACAAATGACATTGGAACAGCTGGATATGTAATGCAAAGAAAAAAGATCTGGATGCAGATGTTATACTCTTTATACAAATTAACTCAAAATGGATTATAGATCTAAATGGAAAATGGAAAACAATAAAAGATAACTCCTAGCGTATAACATCTGCATGCCTTTGGGTTTGGTAATGATATTTTAAATCCAGCACAAAAAGAAAAATTTATGAAAGAAGTAATCTTCATTAAAATAAAAATGTCTGCTCTAAGACAGTATCAAAAATAAGAAGATAAGCCACAGACTTGGGAATACATTTGCACAAAACATTTAAGGTAAATGATTGTATCTGAAATATACAAAAAAAATCTTAAAATTCAACAAAACAAAACAACCTGATTAAAAATAGACAAAATATCTGGACAGACACTTCACCAAAAAAGATATACAAATAAAAAACAAACATATAAAATATGCTGTATATATTTTGTTACTACATAATTGAAAATTAAAACAACAATGAGATACATAGCAATAGAGAGTGAGAGTAAAATGTTGATTACCAGAAGCTGAGGTGGTTGGAAGGGCGAGTTTAAAAAGATCTGGGTTACAGGATACAAAATTACACTTTGATTGAAAGAAGTAGTTAACTGCATCATCTAAGTGTAATTACATCTAAGTGTAATTTTGTAACCTGTAACCAAGATGTTTTCATCCCCAACCTTCGAACCGCCCCAGCCTCTGCTAATCACTATTTTAAATTGCTGAGAGTGGATATTAAGTATTGTCTTTAAAAAAACTACGTTAGGTAATGCATAGGTTAATTAGATGGATTTAATCATTCAAAAATGTATATATAATCAAAACATAATCAAAATATATTGTATATCATAAATACGTACAACTTAATCTGAAAATGTAAATTAAATATAAATAAATTTGAAAATAAATAAACTAAATCACTATAGACACAGAAAGATGCAGTATTTACTATATGATGTTTTCGAAGTATTTCTGCTTAATCGAAAGTAACCTTAATACATTTTTATTTTTTATTAGATACCATTTTCTACTTGCAGAAGAAAACAATTTTCTCAATTGCATATTTTTTATAAAATGTTTTGTTAGGTAAACGGAACAAAAATTGTGAATGTAGAATCTAGAGAGTCTACAGGGCATTTGGCAAAAATAATATCATCTATAATAATGTATTTATAAAAGAAAAAAATTACAACAATCAGATAGCATTATACACTTATTAGAATGTTGAATATACAAAACATTGACAACACCAAATAGTGGCATAAATGTGGAGAAAGAAAAACTTTCACTAGTTTCTGGTGGGAATGCAAAATAGTGTAACTATTTTGAAAGACAGTCTGAAATTTTCTTTTTTTATATAACTTATTTAGGGGTACAAGAACAGGTTTGTTATATAAGTAAATTTTGTGCCATGGGGGTTTGGTTTACAGATATTTCACCACTCAGACAATAAGCATAGCACCCAATAAGATAGTATTTTGATCTTTACCCTAGTCCCTCCCTCCACCCTCAGGTAGGCCCTAAAGTTTGTTTTCCACTTCTCTGTGTCCCCATATGTACTAATGGTTTAGCTCCCACTGGTAAGCGAGAAAATGCAGTGTTTAGTTTTCTGTTCCCATGTTAGTTTACTTAGGATAATGGCCTCCAGCTCTACTAATGTTGCTGCAAAGGGCATGATCTTCTTTTTTTTAATCACTGTACACAGTGCTTGCATGTACTATATTGTCTTTATCTAGTCTACTGATGATGGACATTTACATTGATTCAATTTCTGTGCTATTGGGAATAGTGATGAGATGAACATACATGGCATGTGTCTTTATGATAGAATTATTTATTTTCCTTTGGGTATATGTCCAATAATGGGATTGTAGGGTAGAATAGTAAATCTACTATGAGTTAGTGGACCAATCAACAAACTGCTTTCCACAGTGGCTGAGTTAATTTACATCTCTACCAGCAGTAAATAAGCATTCCCTTTTCTCCACAACCTCACCAGCATCTGTTAATTTTTGACTTTTTAATAACAGCTTTTCTGACTGTTGTGAGATGGTGTCTTAATTTGCATTTCTCTAGTGATTAATGATGTTGAGCATTTTTATATGCTTGTTGGCAATTTGTATGTCTTTTTTTGGAAAGTGTCTGTTCATGTCCTCTGCCCACTTTTTTGATGGGGTTGTTAAATTTTGATTGTTAATTTAAGTTACTTATAGATTCTGGATATTAGAACTTTGCCAGATACATAGTTTGCTAGTGACTTTTCCAGTTCTGTAGGTTGCCTGTTTACTCAGGGGGGTAGTTTCCTTTGCTGTGCAGAAGCTCTTTAGTTTTATTATGTCCCATTTGTCAATATTTGTTTTTGTTGCAATTGCTTTTGGCATCTTCATCATAAAATCTTTGCCTGGCTCTATGTCTAGAATGGTATCTCCTAGGTTATCTCTCAGTATTTTTATAATTTTAGTTTTTTTTTTTTTTTTGATGGAGTCTCGCTCTGTCACCCAGGCTGGAGTGCAGTGGTGTGATCTCAGCTCACTGCAAGCTCCACCTCCCGGGTTCATGCCATTCTCCTGCCTCAGCCTCCCGAGTAGCTGGGACTACAGGTACCCACCACAATGCCCAGCTAATTTTTTGTATTTTTTGGCAGAGATGGGGTTTCACCATGTTAGCCAGGATGATCTCGATCTCCTGACCTCATGATCCGCCTGCCTTGGCCTCCCAAATTGCTGGGACTACAGGTGAATTTTAGGTTTTATAATTAAGCATTCTATTAATCTTGAGTTGATTTCTGTATATGGTGCCAGGAAGTGGTCCACCTTCAATCTTCTGCATATAGCTAGCCAGTTACCCCAGCACCATTTATTGAACAGGGGATCCTTTCTCCTTTGCTTGTTTTTGTCAACTTTATCAAATATCAGATAGTTAAGGGTGTGCAACATTATTTCTTGTCTTTTTTATTTTTTTTTATTTTACTTTAAGTTCTGGGATACATGTGCTGAACGTACAGGTTTGTTACATAGGTGTACATGTACCATGGTGGTTTGCTGCACCTATCAACCCATCATCTAGGTTTTAAGTTCTGCATGCATTGGGTATTTGTCCTAGTACTCTCCCTCCCCTTTCTCTCCACCACCCGACAGGCCCCCGTGTGTGATGTTCCCCTCCTTGTGTACATGTTTTCTCATTGTTCAGCTTCCACTTATGAGTGAGAACTTGCAGTGTTTGGTTTTTTGTTCCTGTGTTTATTCTGTTCAATTTGTCTATGTGTCTACCATGCTGTTTTGGTTACTGTAGCCTTGTAGTATAGTTTGAGGTCAGGTAACATGATGCCTCTAGCTTTGTTCTTTTTGCTTAAGATTGCCTTGATTTCTACAAAACCAAACATGTTCTTACAATACAATCTAACAGTTCATGTTCCTTTGGTGTTTATCCAAAAAACTGAAAACACTTTGTACACACCAACACCTGCACATATATGTTTACAGCAGCTTTATTATAATTGTCAAAACTTGAAAGCAAGATTTCCTTTAGTAGATGAATAGATAAACTGTGGTATAACAAGACATTGGAATATTACTGTGTGCTAAAGAGAAATGGGCTATCAAGCCTTTAAAAAGCACTGAAGAACCTTAAATGTATATTATTAAGTTAATTGAGCTAAACTAAAAAATCTATTATTGTAAAATATCAATTCATTGTCATTCTACAAAATGCAAAACTACAGAGACTGTAAATAGATTAGTGGTTGCCAAGGATTGAAGAATGGGATGGTTGAATGGGCAGAGCAGAGTGAATTTGCAGGACAGTAAACTTATTTGGTGTGTTACTATAATTGTGGACACATATTATTCTTTATCAACACCCATAGAATTTACAACACCAAGTGTATATCCTAATGTGAACTATAAATGTTGGGTGATGAAACGTCCATGTAGATTTATTAGTTTTTACAAATGTACCACTCTACTTTGAAATGTTGATAATGGTCGTGTTGTGAGACTTCCTCCTTAGTTCAGCTAAAACGGGGTCCTTGTCACATGGCCACAAAAAATTAGGTTTGCAGATTATTTGAATGGGGAGAAAAATGGGACTTACTGGGCAAAAGTGAAATAAAGTGGAAACAGGGACCCTCCACAAAGCCAGAGTCTCTGCTAGTGCACTTTCTGCCTCACAGATTGAATCCCAGATTCCACTAAGGAAGAAGAGGGGCCAGGCTCCTCTCTGCTGCAAAAAGCGCGAACTTCTGTGGCTCCATCCCAGGGTGCACTCCTCCCAGTGCGCAGGCTGATTGGAGTTTCTCTGGGGACCCCTTTCCACCTGCCGTCTCATTCCCCCCCTATAAAGAAGTACATAAAATAAGGATAAAGATAAGGACAAAGACCAATCTTAACTACTCCTTCCTGCTGAAGGGGGGCGTGGTTTTGGGGAAACGGGCACTTAGCTCTCTCTCAGAGGCCTATTTAAGGGTTCTCAGCAGAAGGGACCATTGTCAGAGGCTCCATTTGCATAACTGTTTGAAGTTTGATGGCCTGAAGGCAAAAAGAGACAAACCCGGTTATTAGAAAACATGTATCAATAGGAAACAAAGGGAGGAGTAAGGACAGCTCAAAAATCCTGAGGCCTTTTACCAGTTTGCATAGAGAGAGAGAGGCCAAAAGCTTGACTGGCAAAAAACTTTACACCTTTGCTGGCATGTTGGGTTTCTGGGTTGGCCTTCCCCTGGGCCCAATCTTAAGTCAACTAGTTTAAGGTTTGGGAAATTAACTCTTTCCAGTTTGGAGGATGCATCTGAGGGTAGTGTTCCATAGTACGGAGATACTATTACTTATCTGTGAAGAGCATTTTTTCAAAGGAGTCCCAGGGGCTCAGGATGTATTCGAAAGGGGTACAGACCAAAGATGAATGGTTTCCCATCTATAAAAAGTGGAGCAGGCATCTCTGGTTTATTTATTTTCCTAGTAAATACCCAGGGTATGTGAGGAAGAGAAGGAAGAGCATCCTGTTTCCCTCTTCTGTCCTTGTATACTGGAGTCCCTGGTCCCTGTGACCTTGGCAGGCACCACCATGGGTGACAAAGTGGCTTACACCCATGAAGCAGGGGGGCCTAGGGCATGGGAATTATCTCCTCTAGCCATGTATGACATATGTCCCCTGCTCCCCTATCTCCAAAGACCCCTGCAGCAGCTTTGAATTCCCTAGACCTCATTTATGCCATGGATACTAACATGGCCTCTATCCATGAAATGGGAAGCTTGGCTTAATCAAAAAGAATCAGCCACGGTCACCTGCACTGTGCCTTTTAACTACCATTATCATCTGTCCCTGTGTCACTCAGATGTAGTTTTCCTTCCTAGGGCTTCTCCCCAAAGCTTGGAATTGAGTTTGGGACAAAAATGTGTCTCAGGGGGCGTGCATGGGCTTCTTATCATAAGCCAAAAGCTAAGGTGAAACTGTGAAACTGAGTCCTCCTCCAACAATAGAGAGAAAAGGATGTCTTGTGACATGCCCAGATAATTGGTGGCTATAGTTATGCTTGCTAGGATTTGGGTGCATGGTGCTTGGCTTTGGTTAGCTGCCTTAGTCTTACTTGCCCCAAAAGAAACCTCCAAATCATGGGCATTCTATTTATTCCTACCACCTCGTAGGATTTGCAGGATAATTGCTCAGAACTAGAATATTGATCCAGATATTTATATTACCTATCCCGCTTGTTCTTTCTGAGCTACAGCTGGAGATTGCTGGTTGGTTCACAGGAACAAGAAGGGTTAGTCTAAAAATGTAGGCAAAAACTTAAAAACAACTAATGAGTTTAGAATTTAACGGCAAATGTGTAAAAAGTTTTGAAACATAATTTCTCTTTCTCCAGTCCTCATTTTTATTAAAACAAAAGCATCATAGTACTGAGCTGTTTGCAAAGTAGACTTAAGTCCTATACTTGAACTGATTATTTGCATAAAGTGCAGCAAGAATAATTATTTTACATAGGCCTTTTCAATGGACTTTGATGACACACCATTCCAAAAGGAATCTCAGAAAAGATCTTTTAAAGCTGAGTCCAGCCATGGGTTTATATCCGCAAATACCGGAGTTGGATGAATTTCTCCCTTTCATTTTTTGAAATGGAGTCTTGCTGTGACTCCCAGGCTGAAGTGCAATGGCACGATCTTGGCTCACTGCAGCCTCTGCTTCCTGGGTTCAAGTGATTCTCCTGCCCCAGCCTCCTAAGTAGCTGGGACTACAGGCACGAGCCGCCACACCTGGCTAATTTTTGTATTTTTAGTAGGGACAGGGTTTTACCATATTGGCCAGGCTTCTCTTGAACTCCTGATCTCAAGTGATCTGCCCTCCTTGGCCTCCCAAAATGCTGAGGCCTTCTAATTACCTCTTATTAAAGAACACATTTTATTGTTCTTACACACCTTGCATGTAAACCTTACTTCCAGTAGTCTCAATTACATGTCTTAATAATAACTCCTAGCAATTTTTACATAAAATTGTGATTTTAATGTAAAACCTGGTAAGTTGTTTTAATTGTGTGCCAGGTGCAGCCAAGGTTTGACTCCCAGAATAATTTGTGTGGTTAGTTTCCTATGTTCCCAGGCCTTACCAGTTGTGAAGCTGACAAGTCAGATAGTTCTCAAAACCCAAAAGGCATAACCTTAAAACACTTGCAAACCTTGTATGTGACCTGCATAATTTAGTTCACCTATTTACATTTTGAGGACATCTGCTTTTTACCAACAATCGTTAAGGCTGTTTTTTATTTCTCAAAGATTAAAATCATGTGAACTCAAAGGTACCACAGCTTTTATCTTTCCTTTGGAAAAAAAAAAAAATTTGATCCAAGTGCTTGTCTTCCTTTAGGCCAAATTAATTAGAGCTTTTTTTTTTTTTGAGACGGAGTCTCACTCTGTCACCCAGGCTGGAGTGTGGTGGCACGATCTCGGCTCACGGCAAGCTCCACCTCCCGGGTTAAGGCCATTCTCCTGCCTCAGCCTCCCGAGTAGCTGGGACGACAGGCACCCGCCACTGCACCCAGCTAATTTTTCGTATTTTTAGTGGAGACGAGGTTTCACCCTGTTAGCCAGGATGGTCTCGATCTCCCGACCTCGTGATCCACCTGCCTCTGCTTCCCAAAGTGCTGGGATTACAGGCCTGAGCCGCCGCGCCCGGCCAATTAGAGCTCTTTCCACAGACATCATACACAACACGTATATAGTTACAGAGAAAGGCAGAAGAAAACCCAGTTACTGGTGGGGCCCTTTAAGAGACAGAGCTAGGAAAACATGCAGATAACAAATCAGAAAGGGCTCATCTCCTAAGGCAGGATTGCTAAACAAAGCCTTGCCACTGGGTTACAGACCACAACCCCATGATGTAAAACAAGTCGGAGGCATGCAGCGAAGTTTGATATGAACCATATATAAAGACATGCAAAGCACACCAGATTGGCTACAGCTTAACACCAGCCTCACAAATCCTTTTTCACAGTTAAAACTTCACAGAAAATGTTAACAGGGATCCTTATTGTTCCTAGCATAGCAAAACATCTTCTAAAAGGAAAAACCTCACTTAAAAGTTAACTGCTTATTGAGTGGAGAAAGGGAAGAAAAGAAGCAGTTTTAAAATGCCTGGGAAGGAACCTCTTATTCTTATGCAACTGGTTCTTCTACCAGGGAGAGAAGCTGAATTACTGTCCAATGAAGTTGAACCCCTTGGTTGGGTGAGGGGAAGATGCTATGGATGTGTGGTGCTCCCCAGCCCCAGATGGGAGGGGAGTGGAAGTGAGGAGATTGAGGGAAGCCACACGTAAAAAGGAAGGAAAAGGCCATGGAGACTGAGGCTGACCTTCTGAATCCCTGGGAGTGACAGGAGTAGGGTCATGGTATCCCCTATCCTCAGAAGTCTGAGGGTGAGGGCCGAGCGTGGTGGCTCATGAATCATCCCAGCACTTTGGGAGGCCGGGATGGGTGGATCACCTGAGGTCGGGAGTTTGAGACCAGCCTGGACAACGTGGTGAAACCCTGTCTATACTAAAAATACAGAAATTAGCGGAGCATGGTGTCAGGCACCTGTAATCCCAGTTACTTGGGAGGCGGAGGCAGGAGAATCACTTGAACCTGGGAGGTGGAGGTTGCGATGAGCCAAGACGGTGCCATTGCACTCCAGCCTGGGCAACAAGAGTGAAACTCCGTCTCAAAAAAAAAAAAAAAAAAAAAAAAAAGAATTCCGAGGGTGAAAAGGCTTAGAAACGACAACGAGAGGTTTTCAGTCCGCATTTTACTCACCCCTTCTCAAGCCCCACGTCCTGGGCATCAAAGATATTATAGGGCTTTCTTCTTAGTTTGGTTAAAAACAAGGTCCTTGTCACATGGCCATGAAAAATTAGGCTTGCAGATAATTTGAAGGAGGAGACAAATGGAATTTATTGGGCAAAAATAAAATAAACAGGGACACCCTGCAAAGCCAGGGTCCCTGCTGGTGCACTTCCCACCTCGCAAATTGAATCACAGGTTCCACCCAAGGGAAAAGAGGGGTCAGGCTCCTTCTGCTGCATATAGCACATACTTCTGTGGCTCCACAGAGTGCACTCCTCCCAGTGCACAGGCACTCTGGAGTTTCTCTGGGGACCCCTTCCCACCTGGCTGTCTCAATAGAGGCTGTGTGTTTGTGAAGGCAGAGTATGTATAGGTAAGTTATTTGTATTTTCCCCTCAATTTATCTGTAATTCTAAAACTTTTCTAAAAATACAGTGTAGTTATAAAATAACTATGAAAAATATGCATTTGCAATATTTTTAATGCTTTCATATTTTTCTTTACCAGTGTTCTTTGTATTTTCATTGGGATTTGTTATTCTTTGTTTTCCATCGCTTTTAGCTTTACAAATGTCCTTTAGTATCTTGCTAGGTAAGATTGCTAATAATAAATTATCTCATTTATTGCCTACCTGGGAATGTTTCTATTTTAAATCTATTGCTGAATGTTAGATTTGACAAATGTAGAAATATTAGTTGAGAGTTTTATTTATTACATTTGTGCCCTTTGAATATGTAATCCCACTGCCTTTTGGTCTTCAGCATTTCTTATAAGAAGTCAGTAGTTAATCTCAGTGAAATTTGCTCGTAAGTAAGGAATCTTTTTTTCTCCTCCTGTCAAGATTTTTTTCCCCATATTTACCTTTTGGCATTTTATCTATATTGTATCTGAATGTGAATTTCTTTGTTTTTATCTTAGTTGAAATTTGAAGAGCTTTTAGATGTGTAGTTTAATGTTTTTCAATAAATTAGGGAAGGTTTTTGTCATTCTTATTTTATTAACACATAATAAAGATACACATTTATAGTGTACGTGTGATGTTTTGTTACATGAATACAATGTGTAATGATCAATTCGGGGAATTTGGAGTATCCATCACCTCAATTATTTATTATTTCTATATTTTGGAAACCCTTCAATTCCTCTCTTATAGCTATTTTAAAATATATAAACATTATTATTGACTATAGTTTCCCTACTCTGCTGTTGAACATTATAACTTATTCTATCTAAACGTGTTTGAACACATAGACCAACCTCTCTTTACCCCTTGTCTCACACACAGTATGATTCTGCTTTCCATCTTCATGTTATTATCTTTTTTAGCTCCCACATATGAACAAGAACATGGGATGTATGTATCTCCATGACTGGTTTATTTCACTGAACATACAGACCTTCAGTTTCACCCATGTTGCTACAACAACCGGATTTTATTTTTTAAGACAAAGTACTATTTCATTGTATGTATATACGTTACACATTCTTATTCAATTTGTCTATTGATAGACACTTAGGTTGAGTCCATATTTTAGCTATTGTGAATAGTGCTGCAATAAATATGTAAGTGAATAGATCTCTTTGATATACTGACTTCTTTTCCTTGGGATAAATACCTAATAGTTGGACTGATGGATGATACAGTAGTTCTATTTTTAGTTATTAAAAAATCCCAGCGGTGTTTTCCACAGTGGCTGTACTAATTTAGATTTCCACTAACAATACATAAGAGTTCACTTTTATCACCATAGGGTTTTTGGCATTTTTATTAATAGCCATTCTAACTGGGGTAAGTTGAATTCTCATTTTGGATTTGATTTGCATTTCTCTTATGATTAGTAATGTAGAGCTTTTTTTTTTCATATATACCTGCTAGCCATTTGTATGTCTTCTTTTGAGAAATGTCTATTTACATATTTACCACTTCTTAAATTGTGTTATTTGATCATTATTTACTGTTGAGTTTTTAAATTCCATGTACATTCTTGTTATTATTCACTTGTCAGATGATTAGTTTACAGCTATTTTCTCTCATTCAACAGGTTGTCTCTTCACTCTGTTAACATTTTGCTATGCTATGTAGAAGCTTTGTTATTGTAATGTAATCCAATTAGTGCCAAGTCTGTCCTGCAAACTCTGGCTGAGTGAAAGATGAAAGAAGTATGCTAACACAGGTATTTTGCCTGACAGCACAGCTAGGGGACTGCACCCCTCAGCACCACCGATGAGAGTGCCGCAGCCACCAAGAGAGTGCAGCAGCCACAAGAGAGTGCAGTCCCCATAAGCCAGCCCTGCTCACATTTATTTACTACAGATTTAATGACAAAGTCTTGGAGAAAATACAATTTGTGGGTAATAAACATTGTCGACCACCTCCCCCCACCCAGTAGAGAGCAGTCCGGTGCGCGAATGGTCAAAGGTTGATTTCTAGAGACAGGAATAAATAAATTTATCTAGATAAGTTTGTTTACATTCCCTTGTTATCTACCCTTTGCTCTCAGGCTCCGGATAAGAGAATTTGGCTGCCTTCAGCCATACTTCTTTCCTGAAGTTTTGCAAAACCTCCTAGCCATCCAAGAAGTTTTGCATCTTTCCCTATAACTTTTTCTTCAAACTTTTCCACCACCCTGACCAAACTCCTACGAATTAGTCTGTTTTTGTTTATGTTGCCTGTACCTTTGAGCTCTTAGCCATGAACTATTTGCCTAGACCAATGTCCTGAAGTGTTTGCTTTTGTAGTTTTATAGTTTCAGGTGTCACATTTAAGTTGTTACTCCTTATTGAGTAGATTTTTGTATATGGTAAGAGATAGGGGTCCAGTTTTATTCTTTTGCAAATGGATATCTAATTTTTCCAGCATTATTTATTGAGGAGGGTGCCCTTTTCCCAATTTATGTTCTTGGTGCCTTGTAAAAAATCAGACAGCTGCACATATATAAATTTATTTCTGGGTTCTACATTCTGTTCCGCTGGTCTGTATGTCTTGTTTTTTGCCATTGCCATAATGTTTTGGTTACCCTAGACTCGTAATGCATTTTGAAGACAGGTAGCATGATATGTCCATCTTTGTGCTTTTTGTTCAGAATTGCCTTGGCTGTATGAATTTTTTGTTGTTTCATACATATTTTAGATTTTTTTATTTCTGTGAAAAATGACATCAGTATTTTGATAGGAATTGCATCATTGAACATGTATATTGCTTTGGGAAGTGTGGCCATTTTAATGGTATTAATTGTTCTAATTCATGAGCATGGAATGTCTTTTCATTTGTTTGTTTCTTCTGATATTTCTTTCATCAGTATTTTGTAGTTTTCTTTTTAGAGGTATTTCACCTTCTTTGTTAAATTTATTTTTAGGTTTTTTATTATTTGTGTAGCTATCATTAATCCAATTGCTTTCTTGATTTCTTTCTTAGATAATTCAGTATTGGTACACAGAAATTCTACTAATTTTTATGCAGTTTTTTTTTTTTTTTTTTTTTTTTGAGACGGAGTCTTGCTCTGTGCCCCAGGCTGGAGTGCAGTGGCGCGATCTCGGCTCACTGCAAGCTCCACCTCCTGGGTTCACGCCATTCTCCTGCCTCAGCCTCCCGAGTAGCTGGGACTACAGGCGCCCGCCAACACACCCGGCTAATTTTTTGTATTTTTAGTAGAGACGGGGTTTCACTGTGTTAGCCAGGATGGTCTCGATCTCCTGACCTCGTGATCCGCCCGCCTCGGCCTCCCAAAGTGCTGGGATTACAGGCTTGAGCCACCGCGCCCGGCCTATGCAGATTTTATATCCTGACACTTTGCTTACTCTATCAATTATATCTAGGAGTGATGTGATGAAGTCCTTAGATTTTTCTTGATATAAAGTCATAACATCAGCAAAAGAAAACTATTTGAATTCATCTTTTTCAATTTTAATGACTTTCATTTCTTTCTCTTGCCTGGTTGCTCTGACTAGAACTTCTCTTACTATATTGAAAAGGAGTATTGAAAGTGAGTATCCTTGTCTCATTCCAGTTCTTAAAGGAAATATTTTTAGCATTTCCTCATTCAGTATAAGCCATGGGTTTGTTATATACGGCCTTTATTATGTTGAGATATGATCCTTTTAAGCTTAGTTTGTTGGGAGTCTTCATCATGAAGGGATGTTAAATTTGATTAAATACTTCCTCTGTGTTTGTTGAGATGGCCATGTGATTTTTGTTATTCATTCTGTTGATATGATGTATCACTTTTTTTTTTTTTTTTAGATGGAGTCTTGCTCTGTCGCCCAGGCTGGACTGCTGTGGCATGATCTCAGCTCACTGCAGCCTCCGCCTCCTGGGTTAAAGCTACATGGGATTCTCCTGCCTCAGCCTCCCATGTAGCTGGGACTATAGGCATGTGCCAACATGCCTGGCAAATTTTTGTATTTTTAGTAGAGACAGGGTTGATCATATTGGCCAGGCTGTGTATCATATTTTATGATTTGCAAACATTTCATCATTCATGCATCCCTTGGATAAATCACACTTAATCATTGTGTATTATATTTCTAATATGTTGTTGTATTCACCTTGCTAGTATTCTATTAAGAATTTTTCCATCTATGTTCACCAGAGACATTGACACGTAGGGCCGTGTGTATGTGTGTGTGTGTGTGTGTGTGTGTGTGTGTGGTTTTATTATGGTTGTTGCTGGCCTTGTAGAATGTTTTAGGAAGAATTGTTTCCTCTACAATGTTTTGGAATAGATTGATGATATTGGCATTAGTTCCTTTCTTGAATCTTTGGTAGAATTCTACAGTGAAGCAATCCAATCTCGAACTTTTCTTTGTTGAGAAAATTTTAATTACTGATTAAATCTCATTACTTATTAATAGCATGTCAAAGTTTTCTATTTCTTCTGGAATCAATCTTGATGGGTTGTATTTGTCTAGAAATACATTCATTTTCTCTTAAGATTTCCCAGTTTATTAGTGTATAATGGTTAATGATAATCTCTAATTATCCTTTTGTATTCTGTATTATCCGTTGTAATGTCTCATTTTTCATTTTCAAGTTTGTTTATTGGGTCCTTTCTTAGTCTAGCTATTTGTTTTTCTATTTTGTTTTGTATTGCTTTTTTTAGTCTTTGTTTTGTTTAGCTTTGCTCTGATTTTAATCACTTTTTCTATTTTATTTATTGGTTTGTTATTAATTTTCTAGTTCCCTGAGGTGTATTATCAAAGTGTTAATTTGAAATCTTTCTACTTTTTTGGACAAAGGTGTTTACTGCTATAAACTTTACTCTTAGCATTACTTTTGCTGTATCCCAGAGGTTTTCATATGTTGTGTTATCGTTTTCATTTGTCTCAATAATTTTTTTTCTTTCCACTTTAATTTCTTTTTGACCCAATGGTCATTCAGGAGCATGTTCTTTAATGTACATGTATTTATACAGTTTTTTAAGTTTCTCTTGTTATTGGTTTCTAGTTTTATTTCATTGTTGCCTGAGAAGTTGCTTGATATATTTTTTAAAGTTGTTGAGACATATTTTGTGTCCTAACATGTGGTGCATCCTGGAGAATATTCTATCCATTGATGAAAAGAATGTCATACAAATGTCTTTAAGGTCCATTTGGTGCAATATGCAGTTTAAATCCAATGTGGGTTTTGTTGTGGTTGTTGTTAATTTTCTATTTAGGTTTTCTGTCTAATACTGAGAGTGAGGTGTTAACATTCCCAAGTATTAATGTATTGCAGTCTATCTTTCTCTTTAAATCTAATACTATTTGCTTTATATATCTGGGTGATCCAATGTCAAGTGCAAATTAGTTTATAATTTTTTACATCCTCTTTCTTCATTAAGTAAAAATCTTTGCTCTTATCATTATTTTTTAATTAATGTCTGTTTAATCTGACATAAGTAGATATCTTCTTATTTGGCTTTTGTTTTGTTTGCATGGAATTTTTTTATACCAACCAATTACTTATAATCTAAATGTGTCTTTACAAGTGATATGAGTTTCTTATTGGTAGCATAGTTGAGTCAGCATATAATTTTATTTTTACCCCATTGAGTCAGTCTATATCTTTTAAGTGGTTAGTTTAATCTGTTTATATTCAATGTTATTATTACTATGTGAGGGCTTATTCCAGTTATTTTATAAATTGATTTCTGGTTCCTTTGTATATTGTTTATTCTTTTCTTTCTTATTTTTTTATTATTGTGGCTTGGTTGTTTTTTGTAGTGATAACATTTGAGTTCTTTCTCTCCCTTATTCATGTATTTGCTCTAGATTGAGTTTTATATTTTTATGTATTTTCAGGAAGTTAGGTATCATTCTTTTATATCCAGGTGTTGGACTCCCTTAAGCGTTTCTTGTAGGGTTAATCGAATTTTAATGAATTTCCTTAGATTTTGCTTATCTGGGAAAGATTTGTTTTTTCTTTCAGTACTTTTAATATATCATCCTATTCTCTCCTGGCCTGTAATTTCTGCTGAGAAATCAACTATTGGCAGGCTAGAGGTTCCCCTTATAAGTGACTAGTTGTTTTTTTTTTTTGGCGATTTTAGAATTCTATTTTTGTGTTTGACTTTTGAAAGTTCAACCCCTGTGGAATGAAAAGATCTGTTTGAAATGTATCTATTTGGGGATCTCAGCTTTTTATACATGAATGTCCAAATGCTTTACTAGAGTTGAAAAATTTTTAACTACCATTTTGTTAAGTAGGTTTTCTGTCATTTATATTTCATCTTTAACTTCCAGTACGTCCAAAATTTGAATACTTGATTGCTTTATGGTGTCACATATGTCATATTGGCTTTATCAATTTTTATTTATTTATTTACATTTATTTTTCTGCAACTGGTTTGTTTCAAGAGACTTGTCTTTAAATTCTGAAATTCTTTCTCTGCTTGATTTAATCAATTGTTGAAGCTTTAGAATGTATTTTTTAAATTAATTCAATGAATTCTATATTTCTAGAATTTCATTTTGGGTCTTTTCTATGATATCTATCTTTTTGGCAAACTTTGTATTTATATTTTAAATTATTTGTCTCATTTCTTTGTATTGTATTTCTGTATTCTCTTGTAAATCATTAAGCTTCTTTAGTGGCAATATTTTGAAATCTTTTTCCAGGATTTTATAATTATTTTTTATTGGAATCTTTTGTTGGGAAATTACCCTTTTTGAAAGCATTTTATTTTATTTCTTTTTCATGTTTTTTGTGTGTTTTTACATTGATATTTGCACATCTTATATAACGGCCACTTCCTCCAATTTTTTGAATTTGCTTTACCGTGAACTGGTGAGATTTAGTGTAGTATGAGCTGTGGTGGCCTCCCTTCAGGAAGGCATGGTTGCCTCCACCCAGCAAAGTCATGGGTGAGGACAACTGCCATAATATATCTGAAGAGTATGATCTTCATCAAAATGTATCTGGAAGGCAGAACCTCCACACCATTTTTCCTGGAGGGCCAAGCATTAAGCCAGAGAATTAAGCTTGAAACTTAAGGTCTAATAAAATTTTCTCCATTGGGTTTTGGACTAATTTAGAACCTGTCACTATCTTATGCTTTCCTATCCTACCTTTAGTAATGAAAATGAATATTTCTTTCCTATTGCACCATTGGATTTGGAAAGCAAGTAGCGTTGATGTCACAGGTGCTCAGTTGGAGAGAAAAAATTGTCTTAAAAAGAAATGTACTTTCATTCTCACCCATATCTTGTCTAAATAACATTTATATGAGACTTTAAACTTATACTTTAAAGTCGATGTTGAAATGAGTTAATACTTTTTGGCTACTAGGATGGAATGAATGCATTTTGCATAACAGAAGAATGTAAATTACAGGGAAGCAAGTGTGGTGTGAATATTTGTGTCCCTCAAAATTTATATGTTGAAATCTTAACCCCCAAGGTGATGATATCATTATATGAGACCTTCGGGAAGTGGTTTAGGTCACAGGAGTGGAGCCCTCATGAATGGGAACCAGAAAGTGAGCCCTCACCAGACAGTGAGTCTGCTGGTGCCTTGATCTTGGACTTCTTAGCCTCCAGAACAGCAAAAAATAAATTTCTGTTGTTTATAAGCGACCCAATATGTGATATATTTTTTATAGCCGTTGCAATGGACTAAAATGGGGGGCCAGGGATGGAATGTTTATATCCTTTACCCCAATTTATATATTGAAATGTAACACCAATTATACTGTTAGGAGGTGGGATTTTGGAGAGGTAATTAGGTTATGAGGGTAGGGCCCTCGTGAATGAAATTAGTGCCTTTATAAAAGAGACCCCAATCACCTCTCTCATGACTTCCACAACATAAAATTATAGTGAGAAGATGGCTATATATCATCCAGGAAGCAGGCCCTCATCTGATAGCAAATCTATTAGCATTTTGGTCTTGAACTTCCAGGGCTACAGAACTGTGAGATATAACTTCCTGTTGTTTATAAGTTACCCAGTTTATCTTATTTTATTATAGAAAACAATACAAGCTAAGACAGTTGGTACAAAACAATCTATGTTTAACTTTTTAGGAAACCACTCAAAGATTTTACTTTTTTTTCTTTTAGTGTTTCAAAGTAATTAATTTGTATTTCATAATTTCAAATTAACTAGATTTATCTGCATATATGCCCAGCATTTTTTCTAGTATCATTTTTCTAACCCTTTTACATGTTATATGTGGATCTATATTCATAACTTTAATCAAATGTTCCATATATTTATGCATGAAGTTTGTCTTTGTTATTTAATTATTTAATATATAAATTACAGTTGTTTAAAATTTCTTCTCTTATTTTTCCAACACTTGTTTCATCTTTGAGCATGATTGTGTTGGTTGCTTATAACTTGACAAAATGCTCTTATCTTAATAGAGTACTGCCAATCAGGCATGGTGGCTCATGCCTGTAATCACAGCAATTTGAAAGGCTGAAGTGGGAGGATCACTTCAGGCCAGGAGTTCAGGACCCGCCTGAGCAACACAGAAAGACACTGTCTCTACAAACAAACAACAAAACAAACCCACCTTAACCAGGTAACCAGGCATGGTGACATGTGGCTGTCATCCCGGCTACTTAGGAGTTTGGGGGAGGAGAATCACTTGATCTCAGGAGAGTGAACCAAAATCACACCACTGCACTCCAGCCTAGGTGACAAAGGAAAGCACTGTCTCTAAAAACTGCTGAATATGTTGTATAAGAGAAAAAATAGAACATAATATAAATAGTATCTATCCTCAGAAATTGATATGGCTGAGGCCAACAGTGGAGTCAAGAGTTGATTCAATCTAGTTAGGAGTTAAATTCAATTTGTTTTATTTTTGCTACATTTATGTTCAGTGCAACACAGCCTTAAATTTATTGAAGTAGTGGTTTGTTGTTACCTTGTGCATCATGTGGAAACCTTAAACCAGAAGATTTTTCTCAATGTTTCTCTTCTATCCCGAAATTTCAGCAGTCGTTGCATTCTTAAACCACAGAGCGGGATTTCTCTACTTTACGCTCCCACAGCTCTAGATGTAGTCTACCACTGTTGTTACTTAGTCTCAACCTAGTCATATAGCCAGAGGAGATTCTTGTCTCTCCTTTTTTTCGTCTCAATTTTAGACAGGTTCTTTGTGCCTAGGACTTGGGGTAAGGCTCTTTTATTCTTTTAATTGCTTCTACTCTCCCTGCGTGCCAATCAAAGTATGTCTTGTTTTTGTTTGGGGTCTTGATCAGGAGAGTTTGCTGACTCTATCACTGGTAGCAGGTATCTGCTTTGTATTAGCACAGAATCCTCAATCAACTAGGATTTTTCTGTACCTTTCCCAGAGAAAAATAATTTTTGTTTTTACTCCTCTCCAAGTAGAAATAAAAATGGATGTGAAGCAAACAGAATTTTTAATAATTTCCTTAGAGGAAGATATGTTTTACATCTAACCCAGCCATAGAAACTGTGGAAGTTTGCCTGATCATTGAAACCAAGAGAGTTTCCTATCTCTCCCACATCAGCTCAAAGTTTTCTCTTTCTATGAGAAAACTGTCCTAGTAAGTGTGTGCAGAGTTTTCTACCAGTGTGCTACTGATAGTAACTTATTTTGTAGTTTCCTGTCCTGCCCGAATCTTTCTCTTGAGAACTTGATGAGTGCCTATAAAAGAGAGCTTGTCAATGAATGCAAACTCCCATTGTGTCTGGTGGTGGCAGTTATTCTAAAGAGATGTTTGACATAACTCATCCTTTAAGAATTAATATCATTTTAGTTGATTTCTTATAATCTACTGTTATGATACTACATCTTTTCATGCCTGGTTAAAGATGAAACAGTCTGTGTGTCCTGTCTCTTCTCAGAGGGGCCTGCTGTACTTTCAAGTTTCATTTAACCTTGTTTCTATAAGACCCCATCTATCTGAAGGGATCATAAACGTTATTAGTTTCATAATTTTGAGGTTTTTTCCAATGTTATTAGCATTGTGGCAACATTCTCTTTGATACACCCTAAACAGCAGAAAATGACAGTTGAATTTACCTGTAAGATCGCCCAATGTTTAGCCTTCTTCAATTTCTCCAACAGCACTTTAGGCCACTTCTTTCAACACACCCCCCCAATGACATGCTATGTTTTTTGACACATAGTTTATCAAAGTTTAATTCTTTTCATCACAGATTCTTGAATTATTCTGATATTACTGACTTCAATGCTCTTCATAAATCCCTTCACCCAGTTAACTCTCATATACAATTAAGATTTGGATTCAAATATTGTATTAGTCTGGGGTCTTCAGATAAACAGAACAAAAAGGAAAAAAATGGGTAGGATTATAAGAAACTAGTTCACATGGTTAGGGAAAGTGAGAAGTCACAATATCTTCAGCTGGCAAGCTGGAGACCCAGAATAGCCAAAGGCAGAAGAAGACTAATGTCTCAGCTCAAAAACAGCCAAGGAGAGAAAGAAAATTATTATTTACACAGCCTTTTGTTCTGTTGAGGATTTCAATAGATTCGATGAAGGCCATATAACTTAGGAAAAGCAATCTGTTTACTCAGTTCACTGATTCAAATGTTAATCTCACCCAAAAACACACTCGAAGACACACTCAGGATAATGTTTAACCAAATATCTGAGCAACCCTCCTCCACTCAAATTGACACATAAAAGTAACCATCACAATTTCAAATCTCTTCAATTTAGCACCCATACACATCTCCTTAAATAATACTAAATCTCTAAGTAAAGATGATAACAAGGTCAGAATCCCACTTAACATAATACAGTTATCAGTGTACAACTGAAAACACCTATTAAAGTGTGTTTTCCTCAGAATAAAAATGGTAGATTATGTCTTGTTTGCTTTACTTCTTGATGTCTTGTACACTAAATAAAATAAAGTAAAATTGACAGCACCTTACTTAAATACTGTGATAACAAGTGCATACCTTTTATGTCACATAATAAAGGAATAAGAAAGATAAGAAAACAACTATATATGCATACATATATGTGTGTGTATGTGTACATTTATGACAAAATAAAAAATATTTATGAAAATTAGAGTCCTCATTTTTTGGACTGATAATATAGTCATAGTTGAAATTGATAACTACTCTCCTCCACTGTCCATTGTCTATTTCCTTTAACTTCAGGAAACACATCAATTCATTGCAGATATTTATCTGGTAGAGTGACTCAACACTTCCTGAAAGCTCTGGGCCGCTAGTAGTCCTGCAAGAATTATGTAATTGCAGTTTTCCATTAACATTGATGACAGGGTCCGGTAAAACTAAGATATCCTCAGAGATCTTCTGTACCACAGACATACTCTTCCTTACCTCCATTATGGAGCAACAGTCCAATTTCCCTTTGGTGGTCAGGAGCAATCACTTCAGCCAACACTGTAACTCCTTTCTTTGCCTGTTGACTCAGAGGCATGAGGAGTTAAAAGTGGCCAGATAGAAGGCTTAACATCCAATTCAATAGAAATATTGTTGGCTCTCCCAGTGGAAGCATTCTTCTCCTGGAACTAAGGCCACTAGGCCAGTAGAGCATAAAGTCATAGAAACAGGAAGAAAATATTTTGCTATTGGGCACTAAAGTATAGTAAGTGGTTTCAACTCCCGTTTCGATCTCTTAATTCCTGGACCCATAAATCTTGGGTATGGAAGAAACACCCAACGCTGATTCAGAACATATGCAGTGTCCTGGAGAACTATGTTTATACCCTGCCAGGTACAGCCACTTAGAAAGTGCTGTAGCTGAGTTGTTAAAAGGCCATTTCACTATTCTATTAAACGTTAGCTGCTTAATGATGTTGGGAACATGGTACGACCAGTGAATTTTATAGACCAAATGTAGCACTTCTTTTGCCATAAAATCAGTTTATTCATCAGAAGCATACTGTGTGGAATACCATGATGATGGATAAGGCATTCTGAAAGTTCACTAATGGCAGTTTTGGCAGAATTATTGCATGCAGGGAAGGCAAATTTATATTCAAAAGTAAGTTTCTATTACAGTAAAACAAAACTACTCTTTCTATAATACAAATAGCTGTAATTAACTTGTTGTCAGGTAGCTGCCTAATCACTCTAAAAAATGGTGACATATTAAGGATTCAGTGTTGGTTTCTGCTACTGGCTGATTGATCATTCAGCCATGGCCATAGCCAGTTTGGCCTTGGTGAATAAAAGTTTATATTGCTGAACCAATGTATAACCTTCATCTCTGCTATCATGGCCACTTTGTTTATGAGCAGGAACAGCTGTGGCTGAGAAAAGAGGCTGACTAGTATCCAAGTGTAATGATTAAAATCCTCCACTGATGAGGTAATTCTTTGTTGAGCATTCACAGCGGGCACAAATATTTTCATGTTTTTTTTGCCCATTCAGGAAGATATACCCGCATATCTCTTCTCCTAATTTCTTTGTCACCATTTATTCAATCATGTTGGCTGTGGTTTGGATGTGGTTTGTCCTTGATAGAACTCATGTTGAAATTTAATTGCCAATATAATCATGTTAGGAGGTGGGGCCTTTAAGAGGTTATTAGGTCTGTGAGATAAATTAACTTTTTCTTGCAAGATTGGGTTAGTTCTTGTAGGAGCAGATTGTTACCAAAAAAAAGTCACCCCTCATGTTTTGTCCTTTTTGAACTCCTGCTTCCTCTTTTACTTCTCCATCATCTTATGACACAGCACAAGGCCCTCAAAAGAAGCCAACCAGATGTGGCTGCCTTTTCTTGCACTTTCCAGCCTCCATAATTATGAGCCAAAATAATCCTCTTTTAAAATATAAACTACCCAGTCTCAAGTATTCTGTTGAAGCAACACAAAACAGGCAGAGACAATATTCCTTCCAAGTCCCTGGCCATCCAGACAACTATTGGCCACAGTCCATTGGTTGGTATAGTTTAACATCTGGTCATTTCTCCTTCCAAGAAAAGTAAACAACCAGGTGCACTGCTCAAAGTTTTGTCTACTAAAAGAATTTCCGTTCACTATCATTTCTTAGGGATGTGCAAGAAAGGCACTGTTGGGTGGTACTTATAAATTGTACAGAACTAACTGCAAATAAGGCTCAATTTTTTTTCATCTGTCAACTAGTTGCAGGGGACTTCTTATGAGGCCATAGGTGCAGATTAGGAGAGAGAAAGCAGTGTAGCAGGAGTGGGAACCATGAACATTTGGGCCACTTTTTCATGTAACTCATTTATGTGTTCAGGACCTGCTCAGGCCCATTCATGTATATATTACTTCCTTTTGATTAAGGAGTGCTGCTCTGAATACCAAAATGTGTGGTTTTCTGGGTGAGATAGTATCAGGTTTATGATGGGCAGCTCAGGCCACATGGTAACTTGATGACCCATGGTTAAGTTTTAATCTCTACCAGACTCAGGAGCAAGCCAAGAGCTTTTACTCAAAAGGAGAGTAGTTATCTACGGATGAAGATATAGCATTGCTCCAAAATCCTAAAGGCTTAAACTATAATTCATACATATAGATACCTACCTAAGGCTCAAAACAACTTATGCATGTGCCACTGACACTTCAAGCATCATTGGATCTGCTGGATCATATGATCCAATTGGTAGAGCATCTTACACACTAGTCTGGACCTTTTGAATAGCCTTTCTTATTCTGAGCCCCCACTCAAAACTAGCAGCTATTTAAGTCACTGAGTAAATAGACCAGAGGAACACATCCAAATGAGGAATATGTTGCCTTTTAAATTCAAATAGGTCCACTAGACATTGAGCCTTTTATTAGGTTATAGGAGAGGCCAGATGCAGCATTTTATCCTTCAGCTTAGACAGAATATTTTGACATACCCTTCATCACTGGATCCATACAAATGTCACTGAGGTAGAAGGCCCCGAATCTTTTTCTGATTTATTTCCAACACCCTGACATGCAAGGATCCAAACTATGTTGAATGTAGTTGCTATTTCTTACTCACTCCAATCAGCATAATGTCATCAATGTAATGAATCAGTGTGTTATCCTGTGGAAGAGGAAGGTCGTCAAGGTCCTTGAAAACTAAATTAAGAAATAGGACTAAAGAGCTGATATACATTAGAGGTAGGACAGTGAATGTGTATTGCTGATCTTGCTAGCCGAAATCAAACTGCTTCTGATACACCTGATGATAGGTTAAGATAAAAAGGCATTTTCCACATAATTAGCTACATACCATGTGACCAGAATGTGTTGATTTTTTCAAGCAATGAAATTGCATTTGGTACAGCAGTTGCAATTAGAATCAACATCTTGTTAAACTTACAATAATTCACTGTCAATATTCAAGACTTGTCTGTCTTCTGCACAGGACAAATAGGATATTTGAGTAGGAATATTTCCTGCATCTCTCAAGATTTTGAGAGTGACACTAATCTCTGTAATATCTTCATGAATGCAGTATCGCTTTTGATTTACTAGTTTTCTAGGCAGAGGCAGCTCTAACTGCTTCCACTTCATCCTTCCTATTTTAATAGCCCTCACTCCACAGGTCAGGAAACCAGTATGAGAATTCCACCAGTTGCTGAGTACATTTATTTCAGTTTTCCATTCTGGGACTGGAAAAATAATCACAAGCTGGGTTAAAAGATACGCTGGTCCCTCTTAGAAGTGGACCTGAGCTAAAAATCCATTTAAATCCTGACATCCATAAGTTCCTACTCCAACCACTGGACTGCAGTGATCTCTTAAATCTCCTGAAATAAATGCCAGTTCAAATATAGTACTCAGTAGTCCGCAGAAGGTGTGTTTATTTATTTTTTTTAAAATATAACATTGCCCTGGTAATAGGCCACAGGCCTTTTTGGGTATGGCAGGAAGAAAGATTAACAATATAATTTTTGACCATATCCCATGGTTCTTCCTCAAGTGAACTCAGCCTTCTCCACTTCACTGGGGAGATTCTAAGTCTGTAAACTAACTTAGATGTGGAAATTGATTGAGAGGCAATGACTCTCTGTTTATATAATTTGAGTGTCACCACTTGTCCCTTGAGACCCTATTATCCAATTACTTCTGTTACATTTAAGATTTCCAATTAAGTGACAGCGTTTCCCAGTGTAAGGTCTGGCCTGTAGTGATGAGTGATTACAGAGCTCATCTAAAGTGGTGATGCTTCCCTTATAAATATATTTAACCCAGTATTTCTGAAAAGTATGTCTTCTGGACCCTGTAAGGGTGGGACAGTATTAAATGAAAAATCCACTCCAACATACTAATATCCCTTAGCCTTTGAACACCTTTCTGTACATTAAACCAAGGAATCAGCTTTTCTAATTCTCTCATGCTTAGTTAGCTTGTATTAATAAATTTGGCCTGATCTAACTTTATGTTCCTTTTACCATTATGCCAAACCGACAACATGCATTCTCATATATATTTCCCAAATTTCTGTCTGTCTCTCTCTATTATATATATATATAATATATAACTCAGGTAATTCATTTGGAATATAGTGAAACTCCTCTTGAGTCACACTCACCTTTATGCACCTGCTTAGATTTGAGTTTAGTTAAATTTCCTATTAAAATTTATTGGAATTCTCAAATATGAGATTCTGTTGCTTTAGAAGAAAAGAGGTGTCATGCGAGTCCATCTAGAGGAAAATCAACATTATATTGTGTGGCCACAGCCAGGGAAGGCCATTACAGTTTCCTCAGGTAATCTAAGGGTTAATCTCCTCAGACAAGTTTGCAGAGGTTGCTTCTTCTAGGGTTTTGTAATCTGTTTCTTCTCTAATTTTGGAGGATACATCCACTGGGAGTGAGGACTTCTACTGACAAAGAAGATACATCAAAATTCAGGGGTTTAATGTTCCCAATTTTGTCAGAGTGTTTACATGCATCCTCATTTCCATTGGTCACATTATTTTCCAATCAATGCCCTCTTTTTAGCAATAGACACTGTGTAATACTGGGGATTCAACTTGTAATTCAGCCAGATACAGGATGAGATTAGTATTTTCAGCAATTTCAACATTGTGGTTAAAAAATAAGAGTTTCCTTCATGGTACACATAGAAGGTCATTTATGTGGTGCTTTAGCTGCGAATTTAAATACTGAGCTAATTTTTTTCTTTCCCCACTTACTCCAGAAACATTAAAAGCAACCATGCAACGTCATTATATTTGTTAGAATTCCAAAAATATTTCAAAGGGCAGTATGAACAGTCACCCAGCTCCTTGCTTCTTATAAGTGGTTGATTAGGAGTATCCAATGAAGATATTTTGAATATCTCTATTTCCACACTATGCCATGCACTATCAGCACTCTCTTTACTACTGGAAATACAGCCATGGTCTTTTAAAATCTAATTAGACTAGAGGGAAATTTCCAGAAACTCCAGAACCAATTTTAAAAACTCACCTTTAAAATTATCTTCTCATAAAACCACTCTTGGTACCAAAATCTGTAATAGTCCAAGTTCTTCCAAGAAACAGAACAAATTTGTGTGTATGTGTGCGTGTGTGTGTGTCTGTGTATGCATCTGCACGTGTGTGTGTGAATGTGTGTTTGTATGTATGCATGTATAGAGTCATTTATTGTAATAAATTGTTTCACACACTTATGGAGGTAAAGAAGTACCAAGATCTGCATTTAGCAAGTTGGAGAAACAGGAGAGCTGTGGCATAGTTCCAAGTAGACTCTGAAGGCCTGAGAACCAGGAGAGCAAATGGTGTAAGTTTCAGTCTGAGTCCAGGTCTGAAGGCAGGAGAAGACCAATGTCCCAGCCTGAAGGTAGTCAGGCAAAAAGAGTGAACTTTTCTTTTTTTACTCAGCCTTTTGTTCTATTCAGGCCTGCAAATAATTGGATGAGGGCCACTCACATTTGGGAGAATAATATGCTATGTCAATCTACAAATTCAAATGTTATGTTACTTATGAACACCCTCATGCACACACCCAGAATAATGTTTAAGCAAATATCTGGACACCCCATGGCCCAACCAAATTGACACATAAAATTAACCACCACAAATATTGCTACTTCCTCCAGATAATACTGACATTAAAAGCCAGTGTCATTTCTCTGTTATACGCCTTTATAGAATCATGCAATTCCTCGTGGTTGGATCATACTTCTGAGTTATATTTGCATGTGTGTGTAGAATTTAATTAATGTATTTCTGAATGCCTGTAAGAGTAATTTCATGAAAGCAGAGTCCACTCCTTCTTACAGTTTTACCTTTAGTTCCCAGTCTGTGTGTGTGTGATACAAAGCAAGCACTGAAAAATACTTATTTAATACATTACTGAGTATCGATGTGCATGTCTTTCAAGACTTTTAATATTGTACTTTATGTAACATGTTTGTGGGGTGATGTAGGGGAAGATGTAGTTGTCAATAATGTGATAACCAGAGATATGAGATAAAAACTCCCAGAAACTGAACACAAGCATGAAATAAACAGATTCAGTTTAGGAGTAAAGAAGTAAAGTTGCATGATTAATATGAATGGGAGACAACATGAGATGTGGAGGGCAAGTTCCAGAGACAGTTGATATACAGAAACAAATAATCAAGTACTAAAATGCAGATATTAACAGGAAACAGAGGAGCAGGTAGCAAATGTGCTGGGATATATGACCTAACTCAGTTAAAGGGCGAGTTTTGGGTAAATATTATGCTTGGTTGAATGTTTATTATTATATGAGTAATCCATGTTCATTCACCAAGTTTGGAAAATACAGAAGAGTTCAATAAAGATAATAAAAATTATCGAAAACCTCACTACATTGCATTGCCAATGTTAACACTGTGTTTTAAGTTTTTTTGATTTTGTAGATATATATGAATATTTGCACCTTATTAATTACATACATATAAGTGTGTTTGTGTGTGTGTAAAATAATCCTCTTATGTATATGTCCTTTTAACTTTACGATAAAATTGTGAAAAAATATATGACACAAATAAAATTATACTATTTTTAAAACTTTTTTCTATTATAAAAGATTATGATCTTTCTAAAATATTATTTTAATGGCCAGAAGGGGCTCTATTGTACAGGTGAATCATGATTCATTTAACCACTCCCTTATTGTCAAAAATTTGGATTTATTGGAGTACCAAGCAATTTTCTTAATCCTAATTAGTAAAGCCTTAGTACGAATCTATGAATGTCTATGGAACAGGAAAGCTGCAGATATGATAGAACCTGGAATATTGGGTAAACATAATTTTATTTCTTTGATTTCTCACATATTTCCATCCAAATTTGTCTGTAGATTTTTTTACCTAACAAAAAAATTAATTCATGAAGCTGTGGACTCTTGTCTTTCGTCTGTTATTTTGGATTTGGAAATAATCATTTTTTAATATTGTCTATTCCAGTGCCTTTCTGCCACAATTTTTAACTTCTTCCCTAAACATACTTATTTCTCAGAAAAAAAAGACATTTATTTGGTGAGTATTTCTCCTCTAATTACAAATTAAATTTATTTTTTATTATATTGGAAGAATCTGGTCTAAGAAGAGAAAGATGCCTTCTAGCAACACAATTATTCAATAATGAATTGTGGGTCATATACAATATAAAAATACAAGCAAAGACATTATAAAGAAGGAAGAAAACTGCCATCTGTTTACAGACAACATTATTAGCTATTTCAAAAACCAAGATATTAAACTAAAATTTAAAGAGCTCATAAGATAGCAGTCAGAAAACCAGATAAAAAATAAACAAGTTAAAATCATTAGCTTCTCTGTATTCTAGCAATAACAATTAGAAGATATACTGATAGTGGAGAAAGATATTTTCTTCACAATAAAAACAAAAATACAAAATGTCTTGAAATAAACTCAACTGAAATATAAAATAATATGGATAATCAATTTTTAAATGCTGAAGATTTAAAATATAACGACTAAATGGGGCATATACCATGTTTATCAATAACACAATGTGTTAATTCTCCATGACTTAATCAACAAATCCAATCCCAGTCACACTAAATAAGATTTTTATAAACCCTAAAATACGCTTTTAAAATTAATATGAACTACAAAATAATGAAGGAAATCCAAGAAATATTTGAGTTAGAAAAACAGAGGACATTACTTATTAACAATACCAATTAAATAATACAGTATTGATAAAGAAATAAATCGAGTGAAAATAATAGACCGATGTGCCACATATACACCATGGAATACTATGCAGCTATGAAATGGGATGCGTTTATGTCCTTTGCAGGGACATGGATGAAACTAGGAACCATCAGAAAAGTAACCATCAAAGTAACACAAGAAGAGAAAGCCAAACACTGCATGTTCTCACTCATAAGTGGGAGTTGAACAATGAAAACCCATGGACACAGGGAGGGGAACATCACAGACCAGGGCCTGTCGGGGGGTGGGGGATTAGGGAAGGTATAGCATTAGAAGAAATACCTAATGTGAATGACAAGTTGATGGGTGTAACAAACAAACATGGCACATGTATACCTGCACTGTAACAAATCTGCACATTGTGCACATGTACCCCAGAACTTAAAGTATAATAATTTTAAGAAAGAAAATAATGGACCATAAAAAAACCAGAAAACTGGGAGAGAAAACATAAGGGCTAGTGAACACTAAACCTGCAGGCTGATCATCTAAGAAACCACACCAGAATCTATCAAGGCAGCAAGGGAACACAGAGAGAGAGGAGCGAAGCTGGGCATCAGCCTGTCTGGGTTCCATTCAGAGCCAGGAGAATCTTCCGACAGGAGTTAGTAAGTGAGAGCCCCCAGGGGGATTTACACTCTCTGCAGGTACCTGTAAAAGACTAGGAATGAAAGAATCCCCTGCCTCCCCATGCAACCCCACTCACCTCGACACTGATAGTCAGGAAGGCAATGCCTGGCAGAGCTTCTAGTCCATTGTTCCTGCCTCTGTGAGAACTCAGCTGGAGGGCACAGCTTTCTGTTGTCCTGAGAAACACTGGGATGACAGAGCAGACAACCCCACCCAACCTGGCCACTAATAGTCAAGCAAGCAACACCTGCTAAACTTCTGGCCCAGAATTATTGCTCATGTGGGAACTCAGCTGGAGGGAACAGCATCCTTTTGCCCAGGGAAACATCCAGATGGCAGAGCACATGACTATTCCCCCCCCACTCAATGATAGCCAAGTGGGCAATGTCTAAAGCTACTGGCCCAGCGGCCCTGCTTCTGTGTGAACTCAGTTAGAGGGTACAGCTTCCTCTTGTCCCAGGAAACACCCAAACAGCAGAGCGCATGACCCCATTTACCCCCAACACTGATAGCTAGGGAGCCATTTCTGCTAGAGCTTCTGTCCCAGCGGTCCTATTTCTGCATGAATTGGCTGAGTGGTGAAGCCTCCAGTTGCCCTGGAAACACCTGAATAGCAGGGTAAGTGACTCCATTGACTCCTGCCTCCCATAATCAGGCCACATCTGCTAAACATTCCAACCCTGTGGTCCAGCTTCTGCCTGAACTCTGCAGGCAGGTGCAATCTAGTGTTTCCCCAGGAAGAACATGGACAGTAGATTAGGTCTGAGCTAGCAAGGATACAGCTTGTCTGCCAACTGCGGCCCCTGCCTGAAGGAGCCCTGTAGACCAGAACACCCAACAGAAGAAACATAGGCATGGAGAAGGTTCACAAGGGGCTCTTCCAAGACACAGGAGCATACTAGAAATCAAAGCCAGTTAACTGAACTCACCTTACACAATAATCAAACCTCCTTCAAAGCAGAAAAAAAATCAATTTGAAAAACAACTACTTCAAAGATTGAAGGAACACTAGGCCACACAAATGAGAGAAAAACAGTGTAAGAATTCTGGCAACTTAAAAAGCCGGAGAGCCTCATTGCATCCAAAGAACTCCACTAGTTCCCTAGTGAGGTTTATTAACTGGGCTAAAATGGCTGAAATGACTGAAATAGAATTCACAATACAGATAGAAATAAAGATCATTGAGATTCAGGAGACTATTGAAACCCAATCCAAGGAAGCTAAGAATCATAATAAAATGATACAGGAGTTGATACGATGAAACAGCCATTATAAAAAAGAACCAAACTGATCTGATAGAGCTGAAAAACACACTACAGGAATTCCAAAATACACTTGCAAATATTAAGAGCAGATAAGACCAAGGTGAGAACAAAACCTCAAAGCTCAAAGATTGGCTTTCTGAAATATCTATCTCAGTCAGATAAAATAAATCAAAACTTTAAAAGAATAAAAAAATTGGAGAAATATAGAATTACATGAAGAGACCAAACTTATAACTCATTGGCATCCCTGAAAGGGATGGAAGAAAGCAAACAACATGGAAAACATCTTTTAGCATATCATCCATGGAAACATTTCCAACTTTGCTACTGAGGCCAACACTCAAATCCAGGAAATGCAGCGAACCCATGTGAAATATTACACAAGAAGACCTCCCCAAGAAGCATAATTATCAGATTCTCCAAGGTCAAAATGAAAGAAAAAAATATTAAAGGCAGCTAAAGAGATGAACCCAGTAACTTACAAAGGGAACCACATCAGGCCAACAGTAGACATTTCAGTAGAAACCCTAAAAGCCAGAAGACATTGGGGGCCTATATTCAATGTGAAAGAAAATAAATTCCAAGGAAGAATTTCATATCCAACCAAACTAAGCTTCATAACTGAAGGAGAAATAAGTTTCCATTCAGAGAGTAAATGCTGAGAAAATGTATTACCATCAGACCTACCTTACCAGAGGTCCTGAAAGAAGCCGTAAATATGGAAAAGAAAGGATATTATCAGCCACTACAAAAACACACACTTTAGTACATAGACCAGTAACAATATAAAGGAACACACAAACAAGTCTGTATAATAACCAGTCAAGAACATGATGAAGGAACAAATTCACAGATATCAATACTAACCTTGAATGTAAAGAGGTTAAATGCCCCAATTAAAAGGGACAGAGTAACAATCTTGGTAAAGAAACAAGATCGAATGGTATGTTGTCTTAAAGAGACCAGTCTCACATGCAGTAATATTCATACACTCGAAATAAAGAGATGGGGAAAAATCAACCAAGCAAATCAGAAAGAAAAGCAGGGGTTGCAATCCTAATTGCAAACAAAATGGACCTTAAACCAACAAAGATCAGGAAAAGGCAAAGAAAGGCATTATATAATGGTAAAAGCTTCAATTCAACAAGAAGACTTAACTATTCCAAATATATATGCACCCAACACAGGAGCACCTATTTTAATAAAGCAAGTTCTTAGAGACATGCAAGGAGACTGAGATTTCCACAAAATAGTAGCAAGAGACTTTAGCTCCCCACCAACAGTATTGCACAGATCATCGAGGCAGAAAATTAACAAATATAATAAAAAACTGAGCTCAACACTTGACCAAATGGACCTAATAGACAAAACTCTCCACTCAAAAGCAACAGAATATACATTCTTTTTATCATTACATGGCACATACTCCAAATATTCAGACATAAAGCAATACTCAGCAAATTCAAAAGGACCCAAATCATACCAACCACCCTCTCAGGTCACAACACAATAAAAATTGAAATCAATTCTAAGAAAATTACTCAAAACTATACAATTATATGGAAATTAAACTCCTCCTGAATGACTTTTGGGTAAACAATAAAATTAAGGCAAAAAAAAAGAAGAAGTTCTTTGAAATTAATAAGAGCAAAGATACAACATACCAGAATCTTTGGGACACAGCTAAGGCAACGTTAAGAGGGAAATTTATAGCACTAAGCATCCACATCATAAAGTTAGAAAGATCTTCAATTAAAAATCTAACATCAACGCTAGAACTAGAGAAGCAAGAGCAAATCAACCCCAGAGCTAGCAGAATACAATAAATAACTAAAATCAGATCCAAACTGGAATAAATTGAGACATGAAAAACAGTTTGAAAGGTCAACAAATACAGGAGATGGTTCTTTGAAAAAATTCATAAGATAGATACAGCACTAGCTAGACTTATAAATGAAAAAAGAGAAGCTCCAAATAAGCAGAATTAGAAATAGCAAAGGGGATGTTATCAGTGACCACACAGAAATAAAAAGCAAACCATAAGAGACTACTATAAACACTGCTATGCATACAAACTAAAACATCCTGAAGAAAGAGATGAATTTCTGGACACGTACACCATCCCAAGACTGAAACAAAAAGAAATTGAAACTCTGAACAGACCAATACCAAGTTCTGAAATTTAATCAGTAGTAACTAACCTACTAACCAAAAAAAGTCCAGGACCAGTAGTAACTAACCTATTAACCAAAAAAAGTCCATAGATTCATAGTTGAATTATACCAGATGTACAAAGAAGAGCTGTTACTATCCCTACTGAAGCTATTCCAAAATAATGAGGAGTAGGAGCCTCTTCCCAACTCATTCTGTGAGTCTAGGATCATCCTGTTACCAAAACCAGACAGAGAAACACCAAAAACAGCAACAACAGCAAAACACACACACAAAAACCTCTTCAAGCCAATGTCTTTGATGAACATCGATGCAAAAATTCTGAACAAAATAATAGCCAACCAAATCAAGCAGCACATCAAAAGGCTAATACACCATGGAATACTATGCAGCCATTAAAAAGAACAAGATCATGTCCTTGCAGCAACTTGTATAGAGATGGGGGCCATTATCAAAAGCAAACTGACATAGGATCAGAAAACCAGATATTGCATATTCTCAGTTATAAGTGAAAACTAAACAATGAGAATATATGAATACTAGGAGGGGAACAACAAACACTGGGGTATACTTGAGTATGAAGGGTGAAAGGAAGGACAGGATCAGAAATAATACCCATTGGGTACTATACTTATTACCTGGGTGACAAAATTATATGTATTCCAAACCCCTGTTATACACAGTTTACCTATATAATAAACCTGCACATTTACCCCTGAACCTAAAAGTTAAAAATATAATAATTAAGAAACAAGAAGATATACGTATGTCATTTCAGCACACATTTAAGGCAACATTTCAAACTAGTAAGAAAAATAAAAGACTTTATTAATGATTTGGGGAAATCAATCACCCAAAATTAAAAAAAAATACCATGAACTCGTTTCAAGTGGCTATTATTATTTGAATTAAATAAAATTTTAGAACAGATTTTGATCTATAAAATCCATAGACATAAAAATATTATAAAGGCTGATCTAAGCAACTTATAAAATCTAGAGTTCATAAAGCAATTGACAGATTTAAATTATAAGATAGAATCTTTTTGTCATGAAACACAGTACAATATAAGTAATTTTAATATAAAATATTAATTAGAATTAATTATAGTGACAGGAGAGTAAGTAAAACAGGAGAGAAGATCCCAATAAGCTCAATAAAAAATGAAACTGGAGATGTTGCAACTGATACCACAGAAATACAAAAGATCACCCAAGGCTAATATGGACACCTTTACATACACAGACTAGAAAATCTAGAGGATGTGGACAAATTCTTGAAAATATACAACCCTTCTAGATTAAATAAGAATTAGAAACCCTGAACAGACCAACAGCAAACAACAAAATTGAATCAGTAATAAAAATAAATTGCCACCATGAAAAAGTCCAGTACGAGATGGATTCACAGCTGAATTATATTAGACATTAAAAAAAGATTTAAAAAAACCTTACAAAATACTACTGAAAGAAATCATAGATGAGACAAACAAATGAAAACACATCCCATGCTCATGGATGGGTGGAATCACTGTTGTGAAATTGACCATACTGCTTAAAGCAATCTACAGATTCAATGCAATTCCTATCAAAATATCATCATAGTTATTCACAGAACTAGGAAAAAATTCTAAAATTCATATGCAACAAAAAAGAGCCCACAGAGCAAAAGCAATCCTAAACAAAAAGAACAAATCTGGAGACATCACATTACCAAACTTCAAGGTATACTACAAGGCTATAGTTACCAAAACAGCATGGTACTGGTACAAATAGAGTCATGTAGAACAATGGAACAGAATACAGAACCCAGAAATAAAGCCAAATACTTACAGCCAATTGTTATTTGACAAAGTATACAAAAACATGAAGTGGGGAAAGGACACCCTATCCAACAAATGGTTCTGGGAAAACTGGTAAGCTACATGTAGAAAAAGGAAATTGGATTCTCATCTCTCACCTTATACAAAAATCAACAAGATAAATTAAAAGATTAAATATCAGACCAAAAACCATATAAATTCTAGAAGATAACATAAGGAAAAATTTTCTAGACACTGTCTTAGGCAGAGAATTTATGACTAAGAACTCAAAAGCCAATTCAACAAAAACAAAAATAAATAAATTGGACCTAAATAAACTAAAAAACTTCTGCACAACAAAAGAAATAATCAGTAAACAGACAACCCACAGAGTGAGAGAAAATATTTGCAAACTATGCATCTGAAGAATAACTGATATCAAGAATCTACAAGGAGGTCAAACAAATAATCAAGAAAAGAGAATCCCATCAAAAAGTGGGCAAATAACATGAATAGACCATTCTCAGAAGACCATATACAAACAACCAACAAAGATATAAAAAGTGCTCACTGATTCCACAGAAATGCAAACTACCATCAGAGAATACTATAAACTCCTCTACGCAAAGAAACTAGAAAATCTAGAAGAAATGGATAAATTCCTGGATACATACACCTTCCCAAGACTAAACCAAGAAGAAGTCTAATGTCTGAATAGACCAATAACAAGTTCAGAAATTGAGGCAGCAATTAATAGTCTACTAACCAAAAAAAGCCCAGGACCAGACGGATTCACAACCGAATTCTACCAGAGGTACAAAGAGGAGCTGGTACCATTCCTTCTGAAACTATGCCAAACAATAGAAAAAGAAGGACTCTTCCTTAACTCATTTTATGAAGTCAGCATCATCCTGATGCCAAAATTTGGCAGAGACACAACAAAAAGAAAATTTCAGGCCAATATTCCTGATGAACATTGATGGCGAAAGTCCTCAATAAAATTTTAGCAAACCAAATCCAGCAACACATAAAAAAAAAAACTTATCCACCACGATCAAGTCTGCTTCATCCCTGAGATGCAAGGCTTCTTCTGCATACACAAATCAATAAATGTAATCCATCACATAAACAGAACCAATGACAAAAACCACATGATTATCTCAATAGATGCAGAAAAGGCCTTTGATAAAATTCAACACTTCTTCAAGCTAAAAACTCCCAATAAACAAGTATTGATGGAATGTATCTCACAATAATAAGAGCTATCTGTGACAAACCTTTAGCCAATATCATACTGAATGGGCAGAAGCTGGAAGCATTCCCTTTGAAAACCGGCATAAGAGAAGGATACCCTCTCTCACCACTTCTATTCAACATAGAATTGGAAGTTCTGGCCAGGGCAATCAGGCAAGAGAGAAAAATAAAGGGTATTCAAATAGGAAAAGAGGAAGTCAAATTGTCTCTGTTTGTAGACTACGTGATTGTATATTTAGAAAACCCCATTGCCTCAGACCAAAATGTCCTTCAGTTGATAAGCAACTTCAGTAATGTCTCAGGAAACAAAATGAATGTGCAAAAATCACAAGCATTTCTATACACCAACAACAGACCAGCAGAGAGCCAAATCATGAGTGAATTGCCATTCACAATTTCTACTAAGAGAATAAAATACCTAGGAATACAACTTACAAGGGATGTGAAGGACCTCTTCAAGGAAAACTACAAACCACTGTTCAAGGAAATGAGAGGACACAAACAAATGGTAAAATATTCCATGCTCATGGATAGAAAGAATCAATATCATGAAAAAGGCCATACTGCCCAAAGTAATGTATAGATTCAATGCTATCCCCATCAAGCTACCATTGACACTCTTCACAGAATTAGAAAAAAAATACTTTAAATTTCATATGCAACCAAAAGAGAGCCCATATAGTCAAGACAATCCTAAGCAAAAAGAACAAAGTCATCATGCTACCTGACTTCAAATTATACAAGGCTACAGTAATCAAAACAGCATGGTACTCGTACCAAAACTGATATATAGACCAATGGAACAGAACAGAGGCCTCAGAAATAACGCCACACATCTACAACCATTTGATCTTTGACAGACCTAACAAAAACAAACAATGGGAAAGGGATTCCCTATTTAATAAATGGTGTTGGGAAAACTGTCTAGCCATATGCAGAAAACTGAAACTGGACTCCTTCCTTATGCCTTATACAAAAATTAACTCAAGGTGGATTAAAGACTTAAACAAAACATGTAAAACCCTAAAAACCCTAGAAGAAAACCTAAGCAATACCATTCAGGACATAGACATGGGCAAAGACTTCAGGACTAAAACACCAAAAGACATGGCAACAAAAGCAAAATTGACAAATGGAATCTAATTAAACCAAAGAGCTTCTACACAGCAAAAGAAACTAGCATTGGAGTGAACAGACAACCTATCAAATGGGAGAAAATTTTTGCAATCTATCCATCTGACAAAAGGGCTAATATCCAGAATCAACACACCTCATTTTTCTATGCTATTCTACACTAATCTACTGTCGTTGTTGTGTATTCTTCTATGTTTTTTATGTGACTCCATGGCTGAGAAAGTTTGTTACATTTATGGAGAGTTGAGAAGAAGAAAAAATAAGAAGTAGGAGGAGGAGAAAGATGGAAAGAAGGAGGATAAGCAGGAAGGAGAAGAGCAAGAGGAGGAAGAAGAAAGAGAGGAAGAAAAAGAAAGGGAGCAAGAGGAGGTGGAGAAGAGGAGAAAGTAAATATGAGAATAGCATTGTAAAAATTAACCAATGTTAATTTTTTTCATTTTGACAAATGTACTATTGCTATGTAAGATGTTAATATTCGGCCAGTTTGGGTGTCTTTAGATGTGAGTCACTGTGAAAAAAGCAGCATCGCATTAGTGGTGTATCTGCCAAGTTTTCATAGCCTGAGCCTGGTCATGAAAAACACCAAACGATATGAGCCTTACTTCCCACAGAATAAATTGGCACCGTCATGAAAGAGAGGGTAAGACAGAAAAATTGCTCCAAATTAAAGGGCAGTAAAGAGATGTGATAATTCAGTGCAACATTTAATCCTGGATTAGATCCTGGACCAAAAATATAAAATACGAATTATTGAAACCATTAGCAAAATTTGAATGGAATCTGTAAAATGAATGGCAATGTTTACTAATTTGGAGGTTGTAATGGTGGTATGGTGAAAAAAGTCATTACTTTAGGCAAATGTATACTGTAATGTTATAAATTTGCAGCATCAGTCTTACGCCATATTCTTAACTTATTCAGAAAAAGAATAATGCAACGTTTCTATCTAACCATATAGTTATTTATTGACAGGGAGAGAGAGAGAGAGCATATATCATAAGTCATTGACAATTGGGGAGTCTGAGTAAAGAAGATATATACTGTTTGTACTGTTCATACAGCTTTTTTAAAGTTTGAAATTATTTCAAGAAATGATGTCTCAGGTGGTTCTAGTAGATGATTAAAACAAATACATAGTTTGATGAAGAGGAGCTGCTACCCAGTGATGAAGAAATGATACTAATTAAAAGAGGTGGAAAATATGTGAAGGCATTAATTAATCTAGACTTCTTATTAAATAGGGAATCCTGTCCCCATTGCTTGTTTTTGTCAGGTTTGTCAAAGATCAGATAGTTGTAGATACGTGGCATTATTTCTGAGGGCTCTGTTCTGTTCCATTGGTCTATATCTCTGTTTTGGTACCAGTACCATGCTGTTTTGGTTACTGTAGCCTTGTAGTATAGTTTGAAGTAAGGTAGCATGATGCCTCCAGCTTTGTTCTTTTGGCTTAGGATTGACTTGGCAATGCGGGCTCTTTTTTGGTTCCATATGAACTTTAAAGTAGTTTTTTCCAATTCTGTGAAGAAAGTCATTGGTAGCTTGATGGGGATGGCATTGAATCTATAAATTACCTTGGGCAGTATGGCCATTTTCATGATATTGATTCTTCCTACCAATGAGCATGGGATGTTCTTCCATTTGTATCCTCTTTTATTTCATTAAGCAGTGGTTTGTAGTTTTCCTTGAAGAGATCCTTCACATGCCTTGTAAGTTGGATTCTTAGATATTTTATTCTCTTTGAAGCAATTGTGAATGGGAGTTCACTCCTGATTTGGCTCTCTGTTTGTCCGTTATTAGTGTATAAGAATGCCTATGATTTTTGCACAGTGATTTTGTATCCTGAGACTTTGCTGAAGTTGCTTATCAGCTTAAGGAGATTTTGGGCTGAGATGATGGAGTTTTCCACATATATAATCATGTCATCTGCAAACAGGGATAATTTGACTTCCTCTTTTCCTAACTGAATACCCTTTATTTCCTTCTCCTGCCTGATTGCCCTGGCCAGAACTTCCAACACTATGTTGAATAGGAGTGGTGAGAGAGGGCATCCCTGTCCTGTGCCAGTTTTCAAAGGGAATGCTTCCAGTTTTTGTCCATTCTGTATGATATTGGCTGTGGGTTTGTCACAGATAGCTCTTATTATTTTGAAACATATCCCATCAATACCTAATTTATTGAGAGTTTTTAGCATGAAGTGTTGTTGAATTTTGTCAAAGGCCTTTTCTGCATCTATTGAGAAAATCATGTGGTTTTTGTCTTCGGTTCTGTTTATATGCTGGATTATGTTTTGATTTTCGTATGTTGAACCAGCCTTGCATCCCAGGGATGAAGCCCACTTGATCATGGTGGATAAGCTTTTTGATGTGCTGCTGGATTTGGTTTCCCAGTATTTTATTGAGGATTTTTGCATCGATGTTCATCAAGGATATTAGTCTAAAATTCTCTTTTTTTGTTGTGTCTCTGCCAGGCTTTGGTATCAGGATGATGCTGGCCTCATAAAATGAGTTAGGGAGGATTCCCTCTTTTTCTATTGATTGAAATGGTTTCAGAAGGAATGGTACCAGCTCCTCCTTGTACCTCTGGTAGAATTTGGCTGTGAATCCATCTGGTCCTGGACTTTTTTTGGTTGGTAAGCTATTAATGATTGCCTCAATTTCAGAGCCTGTTATTTGTCTGTTCAGAGATTCAACTTCTTCCTGGCTTAGTCTTGGGAGGGTTTATGTGTCCAGGAATTAATCCATTTCTTCTAGATTTTCTAGTTTATTTGCATAGAGGTGTTTATAGTACTTTCTGATGGTAATTTGTATTTCTGAGGGATCGGTGGCGATATCCCCTTTGTCATTTTTTATTGTGTCTATTTGATTCTTCTCTCTTTTCTTCTTTATTAATCTTGCTAGCGGTCTATCAATTTTGTTGATCTTTTCAAAAAACCAGCTCCTGGATTCATTTATTTTTGAAGGGTTTTTTGTGTCTCTATTTCCTTCAATTCTGCTCTGATTTTAGTTATTTCTTGCCTTCTGCTAGCTTTTGAATATGTTTGCTCTTGCTTCTCTAGTTCTTTTAATTGTGATGTTAGAGGACTTCATGTCTAAAACACTAAAAGCAATGGCAACAACAGCCAAAATTGACAAATGGCATCTAATTAAACTAAAGAGCTTCTGCACAGCAAAAGAAACGACCATCAGCATGAACAGGCAACCTACAAAATGGGAGAAAATTTTCACAACCTACTAATCTGACAAAGGGCTAATATCCAGAATCTACAATGAACTCAAACAAATTTACAAGAAAAAAACAAACAACTCCATCAAAAATTGGGTGAAGGACATGAACAGACACTTCTCAAAAGAAGACATTTATGCAGCCAAAAAACACATGCAAAAATGCTCATCATCACTGGCCATCAGAGAAATGCAAATCAAAACCACAGTGAGATACCATCTCACACCAGTTAGAATGGCCATGATTAAAAAGTCAGGAAACAACAGGTGCTGGAGAGGATGTGGAGAAATAGGAACACTTTTACACTGTTGGTGGGACTGTAAACTAGTTCAACCATTGTGGAAGTCAATGTAGAGATTCCTCAGGGATCTAGAACTAGAAATACCATTTGACCCAGCCATCCCATTACTGGGTATATACCCAAAGGACTATAAATCATGCTGCTATAAAGACACATGCACACGTATGTTTATTGTGGCACTATTCACAATAGCAAAGACTTGGAACCAAGCCAAATGTCCAACAATGATAGACTGGATTAAGAAAATGTGGCACATATGCACCATGGAATACTATGCAGCCATAAAAAATGATGAGTTCATGTCCTTTGTAGGGACATGGATGAAACTGGAAACCATCATTCTCAGTAAACTATTGTAAGGACAAAAAAACAAACACCACATGTTCTCACTCATAGGTGGGAATTAAACAATGAGAACTCATGGACACAGGAAGGGGAACATCACACTCCGGGGACTGTTATGGGGTGCAGGGAGGCGGGAGGGACAGCATTAGGAGATATACCTAATGCTAAATGATGAGTTAATGGGTGCAGCAAACCAACATGGTACATGGATACATATGTAACAAACCTGCACATTGTGCACATGTACCCTAAAACCTAAAGTGTAATAGTAAAAAAAATAAAAAATAAAAAAAGACAATGTGGTACATATACACCATGGAATACTATGCAGCCATAAAAACAAAAGAGATCACATCCCTTGCGGAAACATGGATCAAGCCAAAGGCCATTATTCTTCTCAAACCAGTGCATGAACAGAAAACTAAATGCTGCATGTTCTCACTTATAAGTGAGAGCTAAATGATGAGAATACATGGACACATAAAGGGGAACAACTCACACTGGGGTCTTTTGGAAGGTAGAGGGTGGGAGGAGGGAGAGGATAAGGAAAAATAAATAAAGTGTACTAGCGTTAATATCTGAGGGATGAAATAATCTGTATAGCAAACGCCATGACACGTTAACCTATATAACAAATCTGTACATGCATCCCCGAACTCAAAAGTTAAATAAAAAAATCTTATACACCCATAACTTTTATACATACAAATAAATTACGCATTACTTAATAACATGGATACATTTTAATAAATGCATCATTAGGTGATTTCATCATTGTGCAAACATCAGAGTGTTTTTACACAAACCTAGATGATATAGCCCACTATAAAAATGGCCTATATGGTATAGCCTATTGTTCCTGAGCTACAAATCTCTACAACATGTTACCGTACTGAATACTGTAGGCAATTGTAACACAGGGCAAGTATTGGTGTATCTAAACATAGAAAAGTACAGTAAAAAATATGGCATTATAATCATATTGCACCATGGTTTTATATGTAGTTTATCATTGATGAAATTCCATTATATGGCTCATGACTGAATAGAAAAATAGCCAGCTACTATTTATTGAACATTTAATAATGTAGGCACTGGATGTCTAATTCATATTCATATTTATGGCACAGGTTCTTCATCTGCAAAACTAGGGTAATGATTTCATGTATATATGAAATTACATATATAAGTTATATATAATACATATGATATATAATTTCATACTTGACATACCATAAATGAAATATATATAAATAAAATATACGTAAATAAAAATATATTTATATTTTATAAATTATGTATTATATATCATAGAATTTTATATATGATATATCATATATGCAATTTCATATATATGATATATATTACATATGTAAAATCATATATATGAAATTATGTGTATTTATGAATATACATAAAATCATATTTGTAATATATACATTTCTTAAGATTCAGGTAAACAGGAAAAAAGTATATGTGATGATATATATGTAATGTCATGAATTTGTTAACTAGCCTGATTTAATATTCCACATTATAAATGTGTAATATTATGACATTGCACCCCATAAACCTAGAAAATTATGCTAATTAAAAATATAATTATATTTTTAAATAAACAATTATAAATTTAAGAAGGAAAGACCTTGGAACAACTGCTGGCTTATGGTAAGGTTATCCATAAATGTTGACTATTAAGAGTATCCAATTATGGAATCCTCACAACAACCTTCTAAAGTAGATACCAGTATTGCCCCCAGTTACAGGTGATTACATGTAGGTCTAGAGAACGTCTATAACTTGAGCGTGGTCGCACAGATAGTAGGTAGCAAAAAAATGATCCAAACTTAGGAATTTCTAACATTTTTCACTATAACAAACTTCCCTAACAAACTTCCCCTCCAAAAACTTATTTGATAATCTATTTAACGTTAAGATGTTTATATCTCAGTATTTTTTTTCCAGGGATATTATTTTCACTTTCTATCCTAATAACTCCATTGAATTCACACTTCTCCCATCCAACGTGACTTTCCCTCTAGAGTAATTTTTCTCCAACTTGCCTTAGCAGGTAATTCCTACTTATTATTTTATACATCATCTTTTTAAGAGTTGAAAATTTAGCTACCCACATTTTTTATTGTTGCTTTTAGATCATTACTCCTTCATTGTCTTCCCAAACCCCAAGTTCCTCAGAAACCCATAAATTCTACCTCAGTCTACTGTTATCCATTCTTCTTACTTGTTGTCTTATATTGACTCCTGCTCCATCTCTCTCAGTTACTAAAGATCTTAGCACCTGAATAATTGTATTTCTTTCTGCTTTAAAAACTGTCATGATCCCGAATGGTGTCACATCCATATGGATAATGTTATCATTCTGGGCAATTGATTTCCTACTTTTTCACCTTAAGTGATCTCCACTGACAATATATTTAGCTTTTACATGGCCATGCACCACACCTTTCCATTATTTGAAGTTTAATCACATATGATCTCTGATATCCCCTTTCTCATTAAACTCATCAAAACTTCCTATCTCTTCACTCTTTTAATTATAATTTAAACTCTCATGTGATGAAAATTACTGAGATAAATCATTTGATTGTTTACCTCTCACTTCAACCTTTTCTCCTTTGCTATCAGCACTTCTTTTATCTTTACTTAATTTCTTTCTTTTTTTTTCTTTTTGAGACTGAGTCTCACTCTGTTGCCCAGCCTGGAGTACAGTGGTATGATCACAGTTCACCACAACCTCCACCTTCCGGGTTCAAGCGATTATCCTGCCTCAGCCTCCCAAGTAGCTGGGACTACAGGCACGCACCACCATGCCTGGCTAATATTTGTATTTTTAGTAGAGACAGGGTTTCACTATGTTGGCCAGGCTGGTCTCAAACTCCTGACCTCGTGATCCACCTGCATTGACCTCCCAAAGTGCTGGGATTACAGGTGTGAGCCACTGCATTCAGCCTCTTAATTTCGCAGCCAGTATATTAATTTTCTAAAGTCACATTAATAGGGCTGCGTTCCAGCTGGTTGATCTAGCATATATTCTGTTTCTTTGCTTTTCTCATTTTCTGCAATCTACCTGCATTCCCTGGCTCATGGCAGCTTCCTACATTGTCAAAGCCATCAGTGCAGCAAATTGAAATATTTTTCTCTCTCTAAACTCTGCTCGCCTGATCATCTCTTCCTATGCTTCTTTGGTCATGTTCAGTCTAGATCTCATGGTCCTTTCAGTTTTAGATCAATCTTATTGTCTTCTCTCCCTTTCTCTTCTTTTTTCTTTTTTCCTTCCCTTCCTTTCTCTTCCCTCCTCTACTTCATTCCTTTTTCTTCCTTTCCCACACTGTTTTCAACTTTGACTACACATTAGCATCAAAAGTTTTGTATAAATACTGCTGTCGGGAGCCTCACTCAGTATCTGTTAAGTCAGAATATCTTGGATGGAGCTAAGGCATCCATACTTTATAAAATCTCTCCAGGTGAATCTATTGTGGAATCAAGAGTTTGAGCCTCTTCTCTACACTGTCCAGGGTAATTTTCTTCACTCTTGTTGTTTCTATAATATCATTAGCCATATGTTGATTTCCCATATAGATTTACAACTAAGACCTATCTTCTAAACTTTATGTGTTTATACCCAATGCTTACTGAAAATCTCCATTTAGCACTAAAACAGAAGAGGGCAGCACTGAATTTATTTTTCCCAATCCCCTAAAGAGGAAAACAAAACACTTTACAGTCTTTCAAACGAGTTCCTTTTTGTCTGTCTCCAATGCCATTTTTAATTTGAACCATTGTCTTCTACCACCTTGCCTTCTCAATGCTCTGCCTCTCATCAACATAGCCACCTTTCAATTCACTTCACACCCTTTTGCTAGTGTAATCTTTCTCAAATGAAAATTGGCACATGACATCTATCTGCTTATGATGCATTGCCCTCCAAATAAAATTAAAACCTCAAGGCATGTTATACTTGAACATCAATAATCTGATACTTACTAACTTTCTAGCTTTGTCTCATGCCATTAAAACCTCTTCCTTCATACTCTATGTTTTACACATTCTGACATATTTATTGATTAAGGCTTTCTCCTAGGCTTTGGTGTAAGTATTTTCTGTGATTGGACTACCTTATCTCCACACCACCTGCTTTTAATCTCACTCATGCTGCTGGACTTGATGGCAGCTCCTTCAGTTGAGAAAGTCTTTTTTTTTTTTTCTAGCTTAGGTACATAACTTTTAGAGGAATAGTTCTCAACATGTGATCTTTGTATCAACATCATCAGCATCACCTGGGAACTTGTTAGAAATTCAAATTGTCAAACACCATTTCAGACCTGCTAAATTCAAAACTATTTGCATTAACAAGTCCTCCAGGGGATTCTAAACCAAATTAAAGTTTGAAAATTACTGCTTTAAAGCACAGAATTGCGATAAAATGTAAAAATTTTCATGCATGTTTTTCCTCACTGTATGAAATTACTTGACCGAGGTACTAAATTTTTTTCATCACTGTCACTTCAGTGCTGACTACAGCACCAGAAATGTTGATATTCAAGAAATAGTTGTTATATTTTTGAATAAATTATTATCTGAAAAATTAGAAGTTACTAAATTTAGTAGCTTACCAGGCAATAGCTAAATTTTTGAGGCAAAGCGACTTTAAGGCATACCCCATAAGTACCTAACAGCTTGTCCCTGAGCACTCCAAAACAACTTCAACATCAGAGGATTTTAGATTTGCCTGAATTTTCTCTAAGTTTATTTGAGTGGATTCAACTTCACACTTCCAAAATCACACTCCAACATGAGCTTATCCAGCTTCTATTTGAAAAACAGAAAATAAAATGCGAAAACACCAGCTTGTTCAGATTCAGACTTAGCTAACCCTTTTTTAAGACTTACTGTGTGACACGTTCTTTACTAGATGTGTTCACAAATGCCAATCTCAAAAGTTCTAAATTAATATAAAGAATAATAAGAATGGTAAGGTTTCCTTTAATATTTACATGTTTCAGTATTTTGTGATTTAGAATATATTTCACATCAATTGTCATTTTATCCTCACAGCTCCCCAGTGGATTGGTAGACTGGTAAAGTTTTAAGTCACCATTTTATAGATTAGAAAATTGAGACTGAGATTTTAAAAGACATACTCAAGCTACACACAAGAAGGGTAATGTAGGCAGACTAGACTAAGGTCTATAAATTCTAGGTTACTGATTTTCCCCATAAGCCATGATGCCTTCCAAATAGCACTAACTTTTTAAAATTACAGAATTTCTGATACATATTTACTGGTGCTAATAGACAGAACTCTCTAAAATGTAGACTTTTAGAAAAAACAAACAAAACTTTGAACAACACTTCTATCTGTCATGCAACACTGTGAGGATCCCTATTTCATTTGGTTGCCAGATGAGGCAAAATTAAGATCAACAACCACAGGGCAACCATCAGACTGACAGAAAATGCAAACAAAGAATGAGATGTAAAAACAGAATTATACCAATAAATTAGAAATATTTATTTTAAAATCAAATTTTCAAACTAATATTCCATATACTTATCACGACCAACTGCCAATACTTTTCTTTCTTGAGCAAAAACAGCAAAGTAATTATTATGGTTTTGACTCCTGGTTTTTAATTATGAAACTCCAGAATAGTTTCAGTTCATAACTAATTTCAAAATTGCAAATGGAACTTTTAAGTGGAAAATGATTTATCAATATTAGTAAATAAAAGGTAATCTTCACATCAGTAATAATTGAAGTAGTCTTTGAGATGATACTGTTTATACATTTTTTACTATTACTCTTTAAGTTCTGAGTTACATGTGTAGAACGGGCAGTTTTGTTACATAGGTATACATGTGCCATGGTGGATTGCTGCACCCATCAACCCGTCACCTACATTACCTATTTCTCCTAATGTTATCCCTCCCCTATCCCCCCACAGGCCGGTGTGTGATGTTCCCCTCCCTGTGTCCATGTGTTCTCATTGTTCAAATCCCACTTATGAGTGAGAACATGTGGTGTTTGGTTTTCTGATCTTGTGATAGTTTGCTGAGAATGATTATTTCCAGCTTCATCTATGTCCCTGCAAAGGACATTGAACTCATCCTTTTTTATGGCTGCATAGTATTCCATGGTGTATATGTGCCATGTTTTCTTAATCCAGTCTATCATTGATGAGCATTTGGGTTGGTTCCAAGTCTTTGCTATTGTGAATAGTGCCGCAATAAACATACGTGTGCATGTGTCTTTATCGTAAAATGATTGATAATCTTTTGGGTATATGCCCAGTAATGGGATTGCTGGGTCAAATGGTATTTTTGGTTCTAGATCCTTGGGGAATCACCACACTATCTTCCACAATGGTGGAACTAATTTACACTCCAACCAACAGTGTAAAAGCGGTCCTATTTTTCCACAACCTTTCCAGCATCTGTTGTTTTCTGACTTTTTAATGATCACCATTCTACCTGGCATGAGATGGTATCTCATTGTGGTTTTGATTTGCATTTCTCCAATGATCAGTGATGATGAGCATTTTTTCATATGTTTGTTGGCTGCATAAGTGTCTTCTTTTGAGAAGTGTCTGTTCACATGCTTTGCCCACTTTTTGATGGGGTTGCTTGCTTTTTTCCTGTAAATTTGTTTAAGTTCTTTGTAGATTCTGGATATTAGCCCTTTGTCAGATGGATAGATTGCAAAAATTTTTTCCCATGCTATAGGTTGCCTCTTCACTCTGATGATAGTTTCTTTTGCTGTGCAGAAGCTCTTTAGTTTAATCAGATCTCATTTGTCAATTTTGGTTTCTGTTGCAATTGCTTTTGGCGTTTTAGTCATGAAGTCTTTGACCATGCCTATGTCCTGAATGGTATTACCCAGGTTTTCTTCTAGGATTTTTATGGTCCTAGGTGTTACATTTAAGTCTTTGATTCATTCTGAGTTGATTTTTGTATAAGGTGTAAGGAATGGGTTCAGTTTCAGTTTTCTGCATATGGCTAGCCAGTTTTCCCAACACCATTTATTCAATAGAAAATATTTTCCCCATTGCTTGTGTGTGTCAGGTATGTGAAAGATCAGATGGTGGTAGATGTGTGGTGTTATTTCTGAGGCCACCGTTCTGTTCCATTAGTCTATATGTTTGTTTTGGTACCAGTACCATGCTGTTTTGGTTACTGTAGCCTTGTAGTATAGTTTGAAGTCAGGTGGCGTGATGCCTCCAGCTTTGCTCTTCTTGCCCAGGATTGTCTTGGCTATGAGGGCTCTTTTTTGGTTCCATGTGATCTTTAAAATATTTTTTTCCAATTCTGTGAAGAAAGTCACTGGTAGCTTGATGGACATAGCATTGAATCTATAAATTACTTTGGTCACTAAGAGCATTTTCACGATGTTGATTCTTCCTATACATGAGCATGAAATGTTTTACCATTTGTTTGTATCCTCTCTTATTTCCTTAAGCAGTGGTTTGTAGTTTTCCTTGATGAGGTCCTTCACGTCCCTTGTAAGTTGTACTCCTAGGTATTTTATTCCCCTAGTAGCAAATGTGAATGGGAGTTCACTCATGATTTGACTCTCTGTTTGTCTGTTATTGGTGTATAGGAATGCTTGTGAATTTTGCACATTGATTTTGTATCCTGAGACTTTGCTGAAATTGCTTATCAGCTTAAGGAGATTTTGGGCCGAGACAATGGGCTTTTCTAAATATATAATCATGTCGTCTGCAAACAGAGACAATTTGACTTCCTCTTTTCCTATTTGAATACCATTTATTGCTTTCTCTTGCCTGATTGCCCTGGCCAGAACTTCCAACACTATTTTAAATAGGAGTGGTGAGAGAGTGCCAACTTGTCTTGTGCCGGTTTTCAAAGGGAGTGCTTCCAGTTTTTGCCCATTCAGTAGGATATTGACTGTGGGTTTGTCATAAATAGCTCTTATTATTTTGAGATACGTTCCATTGATACCTAGCTTATTGGGAGTTTTTAGCATGAAAGGCTGTTGAATTTTGTCGAAGGCCTTTTCTGCGTCTATTGAGATAATCATGTGGTTTTTGTCATTGGTTCTGTTTATGTGACGGATTACATTTATTGATTTGTGTATGTTGAATCAGCCTTGCATCCCAGGAATGAAGCCAACTTGATGGTGGTGGATAAGCTTTTTGATGTGCTGCTGGGTTCGGTTTGCCAGTATTTTATTGAGGATTTTTGCATCGAAGTTCATCAGGGATATTGGCCTAAAATTCTCTTTTTTTTTGTTGTGTCTCTGCCAGGCTTTGCTATCAGGATGATGCTGGCCTCATAAAATGAGTTAGGAAGGATTCCCTCTTTTTTATTCATCAGAATAGTTTCAGAAGGAAAGGTACCAGCTCTTCTTTGTACCTCAGGTAGAATTCAGTTGTGAATCTGTCTGGTCCTGGACTTTTTTGGTTGGTAGGCTATTAATTATTGCCTCAATTTCAGAACCTCTTATTGGTCTATTCAGATATTCAACTTCTTACTGGTTTAGTCTTGGGAGGGTGAATGTGTCCAGGAATTTATCCATTTCTTCTAGAATTTCTAGTTTATTTGTGTAGAGGTGTTTATAGTATTCTCTGATGGTAGTTTGTATTTCTGTGGGATCAGTGGTGATATCTCCTTTATCATTTTTTATTGCATCTATTTTATTCTTCTCTCTTTTCTTCTTTATTAGTCTTGCTAGCAGTCTATTTTGTTGATCTTTTTAAAAAACCGCTCTTGGATGCATTGATTTTTGAAGGGTTTTTTTTTGTGTGTATGTCTCTATCTCCTTCGGTTCTGCTCTGATCTTAGTTATTTCTAGTTTTCTGCTAGCTTTTGAACTTGTTTCCTCTTGCTTCTCTAGTTATTTTAATTGTGATATTAGCGTGTCAATTTTAGATATCTCCTGCCTTCTCTTGTGTACATTTACTGCTATAAATTTCCTTCTACACACTGCTTTAAATGTGTCCCAGAGATTCTGGTATGTTTTGTCTTTATTCTCATTGGTTTCAAAGAATATCTTTATTTCTGCCTTCATTTCGCTATTTACCCAGTCGTCATTCAGTAGCAGGTTGTTCAGTTTCCATGTAGTTGTGTGGTTTTCAGTGAATTAAACATATTAAAAAATTGTTTCTCATTCAAGAATGGTTTATTTATTTTATTCTTATTTATATTATTGCATGATTCAATTTTTATGAAATGTTCAAAACACTTCATGAGTGAGTTTCTTAATCCTGAGTTCTAATTTGATTGCACTGTGGTCTGAGAGATAGTTCGTTGTGATTTCTCTTCTTTTACATTTGCTGAGGTGTGTTTTACTTCCAATTATGTGGCCAATTTTAGAATAAGTGTGATGTGGTGCTGAGAATAATGTATATTCTGTTGATTTGGGGTGGAGAGTTCTGTAGATGTCTATTAGGTCTGCTTGGTGCAGAGCTGAGTTCAAGTCTCGGATATCCTTGTTAATTTTCTGTCTCATTGATCTGTCTAATATTGACAGTGGGGTGTTAAAGTCTCCGATTATTATTGTGTGGGAGTCTAAGTCTCTTTGTAGGTCTCTGAGAACTTGCTTTATGAATCTGGGTGCTCCTGTATTGGGTGCATATATATTTATGATAGTTAGCACTTCTTGTTGAATTGATCCCTTTACCATTATGTAACGGCCTTCTAAGTCTCTTTTGATCTTTGTTGGTTTAAAGTCTGTTATATCAGAGACAGGATTGTAACCCCTGCCTTTTTTTTTTTTTTTTTTTTTTTTTTTTTTTTTTTTTTTTTGCCTTCCATTTGCTTGGTAGATCTTCCTCCATCCCTTTATTTTGAGCCTATGTGTGTCTTTGCATGTGAGGTGGTTCTCCTGAATACAGCACACAGATGGTTCCTGACTCTTTATCCAATTTGCCAGTCTGTGTCTTTTAATTGGGGCATTTAGCACATTTACATTTAAGGTTAATATTGTTATGTGTGAATTTGGTCCTGTCATTATGAGACTAACTGGTTATTTTGCCTGTTAATTGATGCAATTTCTTCATAGCGTTGATGGTCTTTACAATTTGGCATGTTTTTGTAGTGACTGGTACTGGTTTTTCCTTTTCATGTTTAGTGCTTCCTTCAGGAACTCTTGTAAGGCAGGCCTGGTGATGACAAAATCTCTCAGCATCTGCTTGTCTGTAAAGGATTTTATTTATTCTTCACTTACAAAGCTTACTTTGGCTGGATATGAAATTCTGGGTTGAGAATTCTTTTCTTTAAGAATGTTGAATATTGGCCCCCACTCTCTTCTGGCTTGTGGAGTTTCTGCCAAGAAATCCGCTGTTAGTCTGATGAGCCTCCCCTTGTGGGTAACCCGACGTTTCTCTCTGGCTGCCCTTAACATTTTTTTCCTTCATTTCAACCTCGGTGAATCTGACAATTATTTGTCTTGGGGTTGCTTTTCTCAAGGAGTATCATTGTGGTGTCCTCTGTATTTCCTGAATTTGAATGTTGGCCTTCCTTCTTAGGTTGGGGTAGTTCTCCTAGATAATACTCTGAAGTGTGTTTTGTAACTTGGTTCCATTCTCCTCGTCACTTTCAGATACACCTATCAAACATAGATTTGGTGTTTTCACATAGTCCCATATTTCTTGGAGGCTTTGTTCATTTCTTTTCACTCTTTTTTTTCTAATCTTGTCTTCTCATTTTATTTCCTTAATTTGATCTTCAATCACTGATATCCTTTCTTCTGCTTGTTCTATTCGGCTATTGAAGCTTTTGTATGCTTCACTAAGTTCTCCTACCGTGGTTTTCAGCTCCATCAGGTCATTTAAGCTCTTCTCTACACTGGTTATTCTATTTAGCCATTTGTCTAACCTTTTTTTTAAATGTTTTTAGCTTCCTTGAGATGTGTTAGAACATGCTCCTTTAGCTTGGAGAAGTTTGTTATTACCAACCTTCTGAAGCCTACTTCTTACAACTCATCAAACTCATTCCCCTTCCAGTTTTGTCCCCTTGCTGGTGAGTAGTTATGTTCCTTTGAAGGAGAAGAGGTGTTCTGGCTTTTGAAATTTTCAGCCTTTCTGCTCTGGTTTCTCCCCATCTTTGTGGTTTTATCCACCTTAGTCTTTGATGTTGGTGACCTACGGATGGAGTTTTGGTGTGGATATCCTTTTTGTTGATGTTGATGCTATTCCTTTCTGTTTGTTAGTTTTCCTTCTAAAAGACCTTCCCCTCAGCTGCAGGTCTGTTGGAGTTTGCTGGAGGTCCACTCCAGACCCTATTTGCCTGGTTATCATGAGCAGAGGCTGCAGAACAGCAAATATTGCTGCCTGATCCTTCCTCTGGAAACTTCACCCCAGAGGGGCACCCATCTGTATGAGGTGTCTGTTGGCCACTACTGGGAGGTGTCTCCCAGTCAGGCTACAATGGGGGTCAGGGACCCTCTTGAGGAGCCAGTCTGTCCATTATCGGAGCTCGAATGCCATGCTGGGAGAACCACTGCTCTCTTCAGAGCTGTCAGGCAGGGACATTTAAGTCTGCAGAAGCTCTCTGCTGCCTTTTGTTCAGATATGCCCTGCCCCTAGAGGTGGAATCTAGAGAGGCAGTAAGCCTTGCTGAGCTGCAGTGGGCTCTGCCCAGTTAGAAGTTCCCTGCTGCTTTGTTTACACTGTGAGCATAGAACCGCCTACTCAAGCCTCAGCAATGGTGAATGCCCCTCCCCCTGCCAAACTTCAGCATTCCAGTTCGATCTCAGACTGCTGCACTAACACTCAGCAGGCATCAGTGGGCGTGGGACCCGCCAAGCCAGGCACAGGAGGAAATCTCCTGGTCTGCCTATTGCAAAGACCATGGGAAAAGCGCAGTATTTGGACAGGAGCGTGCCACTCCTCTAGGTACAGTCGCTCACATCTTCCCTTGTCTAGGAAAGGGAAATCCCCTGACCCCTTGCACTTCCTGGGTGAGGCGATGCCCCACCCTTCTTCAGCTTGCCCTCCATCGGCTGCACCCACTATCCAACCAGTCCCAATGAGATGAATCAGGTACCTCAGTTGGAAATGCAGAAATCACCTTGCACAGATCTTCTGCATTGATCTCGCTGGGAGCTGTAGACCGGAGCAGTTCCTATTTGGCCATCTTGGAAGCCGGGCTGTTTATACTTTTTTAAGTATGAGTAGTATTTATGATGTAGCCGGGATAACAAATTAAAAAATTGTTTCTCATTCAAGAAGGGTTTATTCTTATTTATATTATTTACATGATTCAATTTTTATGAAATGTTCAAAACAAACAAATATATACAAACACAAAGTAAACTACTTGTTGTCAGGCTGGAGGTGAATATTCTTAGTGATGATAAAATAATCATAGAGTTTACTTTTGGAGTTATGAAAATGTTCTAAAATGAGACTGTAGCAAAGTTCATGAAACTTTGTGAATATACTAAAAACCATTGACTTGGACACTTACAACCAGTGAATTTTATATTATAAATTATATATCAATAAAGCTGTTTGAGAAAAAAAGACTATTGTTATCAGAACTGTTTTTTCCTAAAGATGTAGGCACATAAATTAATAGAATGCAACAGAGTCCAAAATTAAGTATGTCTGTCTATCTATCTATCTATCTACCTATCCACCTACCTACCAATCACTCTTCTGAGTATGTATCTAAAGGAAATAAAATCAGCACTTCATAGAAAAATCTGTGCTCCCATGTTCATTATAGCATTATTCAAAATAGCCAATATATGAAAACAACCTTAGTGTCTGTGGAATTATGACTGGATAAAGGTATTGTGTTATACATACAATTGAATATTATTCAAATTTTTAAAGGTAGATCTTGCATTTGTGGCAACAGAGATGAACCTGGAGGACATTATGCTAAGTTAAATAAGCTAGACACAGAAAAAAAAAATACTACTTGATTTCTCTATGTAGAATTTTAAAACAATCTAAGAGAGTGGGATTGTTGTTATTACAGGTAAAGAGAAAATGGGGAGATGCACCTCATAGGGTATAAAGCTGCAGTTATGTAGCATAAATCTACAGAGATAAAATACAACATGAGGACTATAGTAAATACTATTGCATATTGACAATTTGCAAAAAGAATAGGCTTTATGTTCTTTTACCTCACAGAAGAAGATGACTATATGAGATAATGAATATGTTAACTGGCTTGACTGTAGTAATCAAGAATGGTTTAAATGCCACTCTAAATGGCAGTCCCTAATCTTTGCAAAACAATTCAGTTTTTATCTCCTTGAGCAGGTTTCCCTCCGGTGGCTCTAAAAAGGTAGTCTTTCCTATTTGTCAAGAGAGCAGTTTACGTTTTCAACTATTTTTAGATCCAGACGTTGTCTAGGATTTCCTCAAACCGAGATGGTTTTATTTTCAATAATTTAGAGATTGTGCTGCAGTCTGTTAAAAGAAAAACTTCAGCCAAAGTAAATTTAAAGAAGTTTACTTGAGCAATGAACAATTTGTAAATCAGGCAGCTCCCAGAATCACAGCAGATTCAGAGACTCCAGGGATGCCTCATAGTCAACAAATTTATAGACAAAAAAAGGGAAGTGACGTACAGAAATTGGAAGTGAGGTACAGAAATAGCTGGATTGTTGGTTACAGGTTCGTGTTTGCCTTATTTGAACACTCAGCAGTGTATGAGTGGTTACTGTATGGCTGCTGGGATTGGCCAAGACTGAGCTATTGTTACAAGCACATACTCCTAAATTAGGTTTTCAATCTTGTCTACCTATTAAATTAGGATACAGACGATAAGCCACAGGGACTCAAATATAGAAGTATGGAGTCCTTCTTGGGCCATATTTAAGTCGCTTTAACAATTCCCCCCTTTAGGTCATCTTCTCAATTTTGAGAGATTGACCAAAACTTCGGTCATTGATGTCACTATAACTATTGGTGTTGAAACCCACTGGGAAACAATAAAACAGTCAGTTTTGCAAAAGTAGAAGTACCTCCTTATGCTTGAATGTTCTTTTTACAGGAGAAAAACAAAACCTGGTCTGTTCTAGGACCTATGTGTTTCCTTAAAATCTTAATTTGATTATGTTACATTTAGCAAAAGTGATTCTATTTTTTGTTTGTTTGTTTAGTCTGTTGGTGACAAGTACATGAGGTCAGTCCAAAACAATGATCTCCCATAATTTTGTTTTAAAAAATCCTCTATTTGTAGTAAAGTTCTCACTTAAGTGACAGTGTGCCAAAACTTAGGGCCTTAGTGCCACTCTCAGTTACCATTATTTTGGATTTCCCATCTCAGCATGTCATTCATAAGTTACAGTGTCCACATGGTCGCACATTTCTTTCAGCTCTTGTCATTACAGTTGAAGAGAGATTATTTTACATTCTAGACATGGCTGCATGCAAACATTTAAAATATTTGAGAGAATACTGTGCACCAGGGAGAATATTATTATGATTATTCGGATAATAATATCAAGAGTATGGAGTATGCTGCTAACCCAGAATCCCCATAAACCAAACCACATGAATTCAAATAGATCAAAGGATGACCGAATCTCTATAAAACCCAGTGTTTTCTCCATAGGCCATAAGTACTAGTAGCTGCACAGATACTGCTATTTAGGCAGTAAGTAATCTAGAGCAATTCAATTATTTAGCATAACTTTCACAAGAGAATGTAGAGTCTGCAGTGTAACCATAGCCTTTACAGTAGAATCTGCTATAGAGCCTATCATGACGGATACATTTATAGCCATTGCCTGTTTTACTCCAAATCATAGAAAAATGACCTAACAAAGGATGCCCTTATAGAAGAATGAATGCTTCCTGGCAATGTTCAATTTAACTGACGATGTGGGTTAAAAGGAGTGAACTAATGTTCTGTTTCTGATTGATTACAAGGCAACGTATGTAACATTAAAGTTTCTCACCTACTTTGGGCCTTCTTTTATCTATCAAAGAATAAAGTTATCAATGTATAAAGCTATCTGTAAAATCCTTCTCAAATAAAAATATATCCAATAAGTGTAAATAACAGACCCTCTTTTCACTTCTGTTGTTCATAGAGGCATAAGCAAGGAAAAATATTTAAAGATAAGAGTTTCATGACAGTAGAGAAGTCTTGATCTAACATCTTGGGAAAAGCTGTTCACAACAGGGATGTCATCTTCTTCTGGGGAGAAACTTCCCTGATTAGCTTTACCTTAAGGGTTCCAATGGGTATACAGTTCCAAGAGTGTGGAGAGAGCCTTCTCAGTTGTGAGATTATGTCGCAAGGTTCAAGGTCCCAAGGTTTTGTTGCAGTGTGGATGGCAAGGGCACTCTTTCTCTGATGTTTGCAGAAGATCCAGTCTTCAAGTTCTAGATTGTGAAGGGGTTGACTGTTCTCAGTGAAACACAAAGAGCTTTTTTTACCTGAAGAAAATACACTGTGGCATAATAATTAACTATAATATCATCACCCCTCTTGCATGGGAAAGCTTTTATACAACCAGAAAACATGCATTGAAAATGATAATTTAATGAAATCTCTTTATAAATGTTTAAATGGCCCATCAGGTAGCCAAATACACCTAGAGCTTTGATATTGATTTGACAAACTAAAAATTGGTTATAAACTATTTTGGCAATTTATAAGTTATCACACAAATATATTTAATTTAGATAATTTTATCTTTTCCATGATGAGCCATGGAATTCAGAAGTTTTAATAACAGATGTTCGAAGGACTCAAGAAGAGCAAGATGGCCAACCTGGTTCTCCAAGGGTCTATGCTTAGTTAACATTAGACTTACGTCCTCTTGAATACCAGTTGTTTTTCCAATTTAGGTGCATAGTGCTGAAAACTGATGGGTTATCATAGGTAATTTGACTTAAACCATGGAGTTTGTTCAAATTGCATATGTAAACAATTTCAGTATTGGCTGATTCAGCATGCAAAGTTGGCAAAGTATTTCTTTTGTATTCAATTAATTTTTGTTCTAGTGGAGTTAGCAGTTTAATAACCCAGGCAGCCTTTTCATTAAAGTTCCAGGAATTCTTACCCAGTTCAAATGATATGATTCTAAAGTTATGAGAAACCTGTATTTAAGAGTGCTTTTCAGGGCCCTTTTTATCCTTTCATGAACCTCCTAAAAGACATATTCTAGGATTTTTGGTACTTGTGAAGTTTTCAGAAACTGCATCAACATTAAACAATTAAGTTAATGTGCAAATGACTTTAAATGGTAATAGTTAAAGACCAAATCGACAAGAAAATTTGGTTATTTCTGTAGTCTGCAATAACTTAACACAATAAACATAATTATGATTGATAGCATATACTTAGAAATATTAGAATATTAGAAATCCCATATGATTTTGAAACATATATTAATATTATTTACTAAAATATAACCTGAAGAAGGTTAAACATTATCTTTTATTTCAACAATGTTTCCCATGTAATTAAACATGTCAAATAATTCTGTTTACCTATCTTTTGGATGACTCAGGGGGCCTTTGTAGCATTTCAAAGTTAGAGGTCAGAAAAGACAATTAGGAGGCTGAAATTTGATTTTGGGAAGCCTATCAAGCATATTAAAGGTTTAAAACTTGATATTATGAAATAGAATTCCAGTTTACCATAAGTCATTCATTTAGCCAAAATTATGACTCAAAAATTTCTTAAAAGGTAAAAACATTTACTCATTGATAGAAAGAAGACATCTTTCCAAAAGATCTGTCTCTTATTCCCCCTCCCACCCCTTTCTTTGTTAGTTTATTCAAAAGCCAAACAAAAATCTTTCATTATCTTCTAATATTACATAAAAATCTTGTTCAAGAGAGAAAGCCAAATTTCACCCTTGCCTTAGTGTACTATTAATGTCAACCCCAATTTTTAATAAAACCTTATAGCCAAATCTATCCAATTATAATCATTTTGATCATAAAGTGAGATTCTCATAAACGTTTTATATCCCTTTACAAATTTTTGTTAATGAGCAGATCAGCGTTCAAGGGAAACCCTGTTGTGCTTTTATCCCAAAGTTCAATTTCAACTGAATAACATCCTTTTAACTTTAATTAATATGTTCACACACAGAATTTACTTTACAAGATTAATTTTTACAAACCTTATACAACTGGTTCAAACCATTAGCTTTGTCTTATCTAATTACAAATAGTCCTTTAACCCGCTAAGCTAGGCAAAAATTTACATTTCCATGCCTTTTTACAGTTTTTTACTAAAAACACATTTTTGTTTTCTTACACAGCTTGTGTATAAAACATTTTTTACTGTAGTTTCAATTACATGTGATAATGGTAACTCTTAGCAATTTTTAGTTTTGGTGAAAAATCTGGTAAGTTATTTTAACTATGTAGTAGGTGTGGACCATAGATCACCAGAAAGATAAGGTCCAACTGTTTCCAGCATAGCTAGAAGTGTGGCTAACTCCAACTGTCTCCAGGCCTTACCTAGCTGTAAAGCAGGCCAGTTGAACAATTTTCAAAAACTGGCATTAAAGCATTTAGTAAACCTAATATCTGACCTGCCTAATTTAGACCAAGTGTCTTTATTTTTACCAATAATCTTTAAAGTTCTTTTTATTTTCCAAAAATTACTAAAGTCACATGAAATAAAAGACAAAACAGCTTTATGTTCTTTTACATTTTTTAAGTGCTTATTTTTCTTTAAACCAATTAATTAGAGTTCTTTTGCATAAACATCTCACATACAACACATATATAACTAGAAACCAGATAGAAGATTCAGTATTTGTAAGATTTTTTATTTGACAGTTTTTAAGTTTTTTTTTTTATTATTTGATTACTGGCATTAGGGTGGAGTCCCTGGAGGAACGGGGCCAGGAAAGCATGCAGTTTCTACAGCCTGATAAGCAGGCACATCTGGAAGACAAAAACAGGTCTCCAAAATTAAGGGTCTCATTTTTACAACAGATCTTAGATCCTCCTAAAAAAGGAAAATGCTATGTGAGAAGACAGTGAAATGTTTTTACCATGATTTTATTGCATGGCAACCCAAAACCAATTAGCCAATTTTGAGATTAGCCCATCCCCATGGGAGTCTTATTTATCAGTGGGGGATGGGAATGATGTCAGAACTTCAAGATTACTGAAAGAATGCTTTGCTGATCCAAATGTGCAAAGACCCACTCAGGTCTTTCAGGTCTTTGCACTTGGGTCTTTGCCAATAGCCATTCTTTTTTTTTGTTTTTGTTTTTTTGTTTTGTTTGATTCTTTTTTTCTCTTTTTTAAAATTTTTCTTTAAGTTCTGGGATACATGTGCAGAATGTGCAGGTTTGTTACATAGGTATACATGTGTCATGGTGGTTTGCTATACCTGTCATCTAGGTTTGACGACCCACATACATTAGTTTTTTGTCCTAATGCTCTCCCTCCTCTTGTCCCCTACCCCTCAACAGGCCCTGGTGTGTGATGAACTCCTTCCTGTGTCCATGTATTCTCCCTGTTCAACACCCACTTATAAGTGAGATCATATGGTGTTTGATTTTCTGTTCCTGTGTTAGTTTGCTGAGAATGATGGTTTTCAGCTTCATTCATGTCCCTGCAAAGACATGCACTCTTTATTTATGGCTGCATAATATTCCATGGTGTATATGTGCCACATTTTCTTTATCCGGTCTATCACTGATGGGCATTTGGGTTGGTTCCAAGTCTTTGCTATTGTAAATAGTGCTGCAATAAACATATGTATGCATGTGTCTTTATAGTAGAATGATGAATAATCCTTTATGTATATATCCAGTAATGGGATTTCTGTGTCAAATGGTATTTCTCGTTCTAGATTCTTGGTGAATTGCCACACTGTCTTCCACAATGGTTGAACTAATTTACACTCCCACCAACAGTGTAAAAGCATTCGTATTTCA